>NC_058133.1:163311144-163420817 GCF_016433145.1 Gracilinanus agilis | reverse complement strand
ATATATATATATATATGTATGTATGTATGTATGTATATTGGCCAAATTTTGATTCACAGTTGTTTGATCAGGACTTTGCTCCAAAGCTGCAAACAGGAGAGTATCAACAAATGATACTAACAAGGACATAAAGATTTAGACTGATAAATAAGGCTGATCCATCTGGGATCAACTTTCTGGATGAGAAAGCTGCATTGCTTTGGGGAATTTGCTCTGCATTTTTAATGACCTCAAGTTTATCTTTGAAACAAAGATCCATATTTTAAAAAATAAACATAATTTTGCCAACACTACTAGTAAAAATAATTAGTTAAAATAAGAAAATTCTGGATTTATATTCTTCTACCCCAATAGTCTCACTGTGATTCAAAAGTGTCTAACCACTAGGGTCACTGCTGAGAATCTCCGTTTTCTCTCCTCTCCCCAAATTAAAAATTGTTTTCTGGCCCCTTTCAAGCTTCTTTCCTTTATCAGTTATATTTTGAGGTGATTTCCTCAAGCATAAAAAGGGGTCTTTTCCAAAGTTACAGTCTTGCGAGAGTGGACATTTAGTAGTATCATAGACAAAAATAGGGACATAGAGAACAAAGTAGGTGGATCAGATAACTATTTACACAACTAAGATAAAACAAGTACAAGATGTAAAATGCTATATAAATCTGATTCATTATTATTGCTGTGGCAATTGTAAGCTTCCCCACAGCAGGAAACAAATCTCCTTTTTCTAGAATCCAGGCTAATCCTAATGCCCAGAGCTCAAGTGTTACTTGGGAGGAGAAATCTGTGTCTCTATGAATTAAATTGGTTGCATTTCCCTCCTCTAAAAGCCACTGGAGACAATTTTTGACAGAACTTTGAAGTTATTTTTTTTATCTATGCAATTACCATAAGCAAAACCAAACATTCAAAGAAATAAAATACAAATAAAATTATACAGAAAACTATAAACTCAAAACTATTTCCACTTGTTAAAAAAAAAAGAACAATGAGATCTTAGTTTCTATGTCCCTCTGAATCTTTTTCATTGGTATAACATTGCTTATAAAGTTTCATTGCTCTTTCTTATAGAGTCACATTCACATTGTGTATGTTTTTGTTATTCTGCTTTCTTTATTTTTCATTTCTTTGTCTAACCCTTTCTATATTTCCAATTTTTATGGCTTAATATTATTCCTTTATATTTATATACCAGCCGTTGTCCAATCATAATCTGGTATTTCCAGTTGTGTTTGATTTTTGTTTGTTTATTTGCTGTTTCACATAAAGCTACTAGGACTATTCCTGTACAGATAAGGCTTTTCTTTTTTAATTTTAGTAATATCTTTATTTAGTAAGTTAGTAATATCTTTAGGATATATCCTTAGCATAAGATCTCCTAACACAAAGTGTTTACGTTTTATAATTCTTACTGTTTCCTTTTAATTTTAAATTTTAAAAATTTAAAATTTTTTTTACCAAAACCATGGCCCCACATAAGCCTCAGAGTATACCTATTCCTGTACAAACTTTTAAAAATGAATTTTAGAATTTTAACTATTTGTTCTAATTTGATGAGTAGAAGGTATCACCTCAAAATTATTTTCATTTGTTTTTCTCTGTTAAAACATTTGAATAGTTTCTAAATAACTTGTATTTTTCCCTCTTTAAGAGTTTTTTTTTTTATAGCATTTGACCTTTGGTTAATTGGTGAATGAGTTGTAAGCTTCTGAAACTTATCTATTTTTTTAATATTATTACAGAGTTGGGATGATCATAAATTTATATTATATTTTTAAATCAAGCTATTCTTTATAGATTCAGAATGTCAGATATTTATCATATACATTTCTCATAACTTTTCTTAATCATTTTAAAAATTTTGGTATGTATTATTTCATGCAATACTTTATTTCATTATAACAAAATCAAACTCTTGCCTCTAAAAATTGCTTCTATTTGTTTAAAGATAAGAATTAATTTTTTCTATGATTAAGAAAAATCTTATTTTTCTTCTAGCGTATTATAGATTTTATATTTATGTCATAGATAAAATTAGCATCCATCATTTTATTGTTTAATGTTCTCTTTTTCAGTTTTATTTTTGCCTTTGATTTCTATATCATAGACTTTCTACCCTTAATCTTCATCTACACATCTATCTACCCTTCCTTTAACAAAGAAAAGCATTTAAACAAAGCAAATTTATACAATGAACATGTCTGACAGTGAGAATCACATTCTATATCCTTAGTCACCAGTTTTTACCTAAGAGAAGAGATATGATCTGTTTTCTTCTCAGTTCTTGAAGATTAAAAATTTTTTTCATAATGCTTGCCCAGAAACTAAGGGCTTTACAGTTTAAATTATAAATAATTTTTACATTATTTTTTGTTATTTGTATGTTGTTGTATTGGTTCTGCATTTCTCACTCTTTATCAGTACATATGTCTTCCCGTGTTTCTACAGTCCTCCTCCATGTAGTTTCTTTTGACACAGTTCTAATTTTTTTTCTCCCTCATCATGTGATCAAATTTTCCATGCCTTCATTTATCTATCTATCTATCTATCTATCTATCTATCTATCTATCTATCTATCCAATCTTTCCTTTAATTATTTGTAAATTTTGATCTATTAAATATTAGCCTATTTGTAATTTTCATTCTAATTCTAGTTTTTTCTCTTTTTTTCCATGAATTCATTATAATATCATTCCAAAGAGTTTTAATGATTAACATTTAATATAATAATTTAACATCTGGCAGTTCAAGTCCCAACTCATCAATTTTTTTTTGTTTTATCATTCTTCTGGAAATGTCTTATTTTACTTTTTTTTTGTTTTTACTTCTTTACAATTAGATTTATTATGCGAATATTGTTCATTTTGTAAATATACACATAATTTTTTTGTTGTTTACTATTTGGGCAAATATTTTGTATTATTTTCTCTTACACTTTAATTTTTTCACTCTCTCATATTTCTCCTTTCTAATTTTGGTGATGTAATTGCTTCCTTTCCTTTCAATAAATTTTGTAATTATGCATTTTATTGTTTTTAATGATATTTTGGTTTTATTTTCAATTTAATTATTTTTCTACATATTAATTTACCTTTATCTACTCTATGTTATGTTTCCATTTTATTTTAAAATTTATTGAAATGCATTGTAGTTTTCTTTTTAACTTTCACTAAATGACATTTTCAGGACAAGAAATTTGTCTCTGGTCATTGTTTTGAATCCCTAGCCTATATTTTGATATGTTTTATTTGTTACTATTATCATCAAAGAAATGTAATATTTTTCTGTAACTTATTCTTTAATTCAAATATTATTCAAGACTTTTTAAAATTTCCATACATCTTCATGTTTTAAATTATATTTAATGTTATTCCCTTATAATCTCATTATTTTCATCTACAAATATAGTATATGAAATATCTGCCTTTCTAAATTAATATATTGCTTCTCTATGGCTAAAATACATTTTTATAATTAATAAATGTACAGTATTTATTGAATTGTGTGGCCTAAGACATTCAGTTTTCTGAATATTTGAAATATCATTTTTAAAATGTCACATTTTATATTTTCTATTAATTTCACTTACAATACCTATCAGATATAGATTCTTTAACATGCTATTCAGATCTGAGGTAATTTTTTCTTGTTCTGTTTTTCTTTATCATGTCCTTTAAGAATGGTATTGATAATTCTTCATGTCATTTATTTTTAATCTATTTCTCATAGTAATAATATGAATTTTTAAAAATAAATGATTGCTCTATTATTTAGAATATATATTTTCACAATTCATATGCTAATGCTTACAATAGCATGGCTCAGTCCATGATATTTCTCTCTCTTGGTATTTACCTTAATTTAACAAACCTCTTATAACTAAAGGTTTCCTTAAGCTTTACATTTATATTTTTTCCCATTTCTTACAATATATTTTTATTACATGATTACATATTTTAGTATATCATTACAATAATATAATTTTGGTAATATATGGTTGTATTTTATATTTTATTCCATTCTGTAACTTTTTATTTTTTTGTATGCTAACTAAATCCACTCATTTGAAAGTTTTATTTCTAAGGTTATTTTTAGTCTTTTTATTAAAATTATTTGTTTTTCAGAAAAAGAGGGACATTTTCCTTTTTTCCACCAATTACAATTCTTTGACAAACTCCCCCCACAAATGTTCACAAAAGACAATCACAGAATATCACTTTTGGGACAAACCAGGTGTTATCTATTTTGATCTCAATATAACCAGAAATCCCTATTACAGCACCTGAAATAAGTAATAACCTAACCTTTACTTGAAGACTTCTAGTAAAGGAGAATTCAGTGTTTCCCAAGGCAGCCCATTCCCATTTTAAACAATTCTATTTCAGAATCACAGTCTGAGTCAGAAGAAACCTGAGAGGCTGCCTAGACCAATCTCTACCTACTCAAGAATCCCTTTTATAAATGATTTGACAAATAGTCATCCAGACTTCATTTTTGATCCATAATTGTTAGAAAGATTTTCCTTACCTGAAGTCTGTCTTATAACACCAAACAAAATGAGTTCATGTGACACTATCCCATATAATAGCCATTCAAATACATGAAAATATCTGTCATCCACCCCACACTGTTCATTCTCCAATCTAAGCATATGTGTCCATCTCCTTCAACCAGTCCTTTAATGGTCCTTCCCTGTGTTAGTTACCTTTATCTGAACATTGTAACTTATAAATGAAAGAATTAAGAGATAGTTAATGAGCACTTGCTATGTACAAACGCTGTGCTTCTCAATATACAACATACCATCAATATACAAATATATATTATGCAGCTAGAATTATACACAATTTTATAGATATGGAGATGTGGTCTGAATAGGCAGAAGATTATCACATTAGTACTGTATATAATGACTCTTTTCATGAAGCCTAAACTCACTTTTTTTTTTTGCAACCTTAGTACTTAAAAAGTTTATAGACTACCAAAATCCCCAGATTTTTTTTCAGATAAATTGTCATCTAGGCACACCTTTCCAATGCTGTACTTGTGAGGTTGAATATTAGAACTTGAGTTTAAGCCTTATTATTTGCCTTTCTTGCATTTTCTTTTGCTCAACAGACTAGTATAAACAAAGGAAAAAACATTTTTTTTTAAATCCCTGATCTCAAAGAGTTCAGCATAATGAAGGGGACAACTTGCAGACAACTCTGGACAAATAAGCTATATTTAGAATAAAGTGGAAATAATCAACAGCAAGAATGCACTGAAATAAAAGGGGACTGGAAGGAACTTTCTGTAGAAGGTGAGAAGGCTTTAACTATAACTTGAAAGAAGCCAAGCAAGTTGATCTAGGCAATTCATAAATACCCTTCTAGTTCTAAATATATGATAAAATAATCTGATAATTCCATTTGCAGTCTTTATTTTCAAATACATAGATTTAAATATGACTCTCAGACACTTTCTTTTTCTTAATTTGTAAAGTGTTATGACCAGGGTCCTTTCTTTTTTCAAAATTCACTTATAATCATGATATTCCCTCTTTAAAAAGCTGGCATTCAGCTCTTTCACAAAGATAATAATCTGGTTTCTTCATAGTTGTTTTCTTCTTTTGCTTTTCTATTTTGATTAAACTTCCCACTCCTCTGCCTTCTCATATACTATTACATAGTACTATTTAAAATTTTTTCTTTCATTGTGAACTAGTTTATGTTTACATATGTATATGAAGCTGTCTGTTTTCTTTGGAGTTGGTCAGAGCACTGGTTTAATAACTCCCTTTTATTCCTTCAATGTCTACTGTCCATTTTTCTATGCCTTATTTAATTTCCTATTTTGTTGCTAATGCTGCTACCTCTTCTGTTTCAGATTACTTTTCTTCTGATTTTTTTCACATTTCTTATTTTATTCTTTCTTTTGACTACATTGAAGGTCCTCTGTTTTATTATTATTATTTTTCCCTTTTCTTCTGAAGATTTGTGATTTTGATTCTTTTTGGTTTTCTGAATGTTTTTGAGAAAGATATTGAGGAGTCAAATTGCTCCCTTTCAACTTCTGGTTCCACCATGTATCCTGTTTCTATTTGTGATGACATCCTCACACTTGAACAATCTCTAAGTAAGCTTTTCCCTAAGAGGACAGAGTATGTTGTTTCTATAAGCTTGTATTCCAACATTAATTTATATGTATAGAAAGAATTCAATTCTCCTTTACTTGAATGAGGTGTGAGAATGATCCTTTGTGATTACACAAGGCAATACTTTAGGGAATGTACATGGATCATTATTATGTTCTAGTATTTTTGTTCAATACAACCCAAAGGAATTGACTTTTTATGTTCTTTAGCACATAAGAAAATGAAATGAGAGGACTTTTGTTTATATAAAAACTAACACGTATTTATGGAATTCAAAAATTTAATTTAATTTAATTTAATTCAATTAAAATTAAATTTAATTCAAAAACTTAATGCATTTATGGAGTACTTGTTATGTTGGCTACTTCATCATGTGAAATAGTGTTAGTTTAATGGAAAGAACATTGTGCTTGGATTCAAAATATAGCAGGTTTACTTACTAATTCTGTAGCCTTGAGCATGTCACCTAAATTCTATGAATCTCAGTTTTCTTATCTTTAAAATAGAAACAATAGGAACTATTCCTACCTACCTCAAAAGGTTGCTATGTGGAATCTTCATAATGTGGGGAAAGAATGCCCTCCACTATAATAGATCTAATGGATCTGTCTTTAACTAATTGTGCCACCTTGACCAAGTCAGGTTCCTTCTCAAAGACTTGATCTTCCCATCTGTAAAATATAGACTTTGGTTTAGATAATCTGAGATGCTTTCTAATTCTAGCATTCTATGATCTATGGGGAATCAAGTGAGCTAGAAGATGTGAAATGCTTTAAACTAGAAGGCAACATTATGGCACAGTGCTAGGCTTGGAGTCTGGAATCTGTTTTAAATCTTGTCTCTGACACTTACTATCTGTGTGATATTGGACAAGTCACTTAACCCCTTTAAGCTTCAGCTTCCTTACCCGTATAAATCAGAGAGAACAGAAAACAGTGGATTAGAAAGGACTCTCAGATCCCTTCTAGTTCTAAATCTATGATCATATAGAAATATACATTTGTAAATTATAATCAGTAAGTGAAAAGTGTGATACTCGTTTAAGAAATAAATGACATGATTCTCGACTTTGAGAAGCTTATTTTTTTAAACCTTTACCTTCTGTCTTAAAATCAATACATGTTTCAGTTACAATATAGAAGCGCAATTAAGGGCTAGGTAATTGAGGTTAAGTTACTTGCCCAGAGTCACACAACTAGAAATTATTTGAGGCCTAATTTGAACCCAGGTCTTCCTAAATCTAGTTCCAACTTTCTATCTACTGAGCCACCTAGCTGCCCAAAGCTTAACATTTTGGTAAAAGATATTCGATATTCAATATACTATGTTGAAGGTGAAAATTACCATTAAAAAGCTATAAATTAGGGGCTATAGGCTATTAGGAATGGTTTCAAAAAGGAAACATTTTAACTGGACTCAGAAAACTGGGTAGGCTGTCATAAGGAAGAAACATAGAAGATATTTTAGAAGAAATAGTATGAAAAGAGTTGGAGAAGTATTGGATTTTGAGGAGGAGATAGCAAGTACATATTATAAAAGAATCATAAGGTTCATGTTTGGAAGTAATGAGGACAAAAGCAAATTCAGGAAATTAGGGCCTGATTGTGGCAGATTTCATGTTTGTACTTTATTCCATAGACAGTAAGGAACAATTGAACGGTTTTAAGCTGGGCACTAATATGATGAGAACTGGACTTAAGGTTGATCACTCTGTCAAAACCAACTGATATAAATTAGTGAGAGAAAGGACTAAAGCTAAAAAAATTACAAGAAATTTTCAGGGAGCCAAGTAAAAGGTTTATATTATTTAATTTAGTTCAGGGGAAAAGATGTAGATAGATGATCCTCTACTCTTCTGATTTAAACACTTGGTTGAAAAACAATCTGTCCTTCACTACAGTTGTCCTTGGTGAAGTTCTCTCCACAAGGGAGCCACAGGGCAGACATTTCCTTTCAATATAATTATCTTCCCTTTGGTTATGAAGAGGACCCCTCTGAGTAACAGAGTCAGTCTAATGAAAAAGCTTTTTCCCACAAGGTAGACACAAGAGAGACTTTTCCCTTAGAAATGATTATAGCAATTCCCTTTCATTTTGGAAAGCTACTTCAAATGGAGAACAAACTTGAGGGACTTCTGATCAGGAGCCAGTGGGGTTCTTGACCTAGTTGGTATGTGACCACTCTAAGATTACACTCAGCTAGGGACATTGTCAACATTAACTATCATATAAAAATGTATTAAGCAGCCTTAAAAAGCCTGTCCAAGACACTAAGAGAGATAAAGGAGAAACAGTACTTGGTTTTGGGGAGCGCCCCAGTCTAATGTGAAGATAGGACACCTGACTAGGAAATGAGAGTTCAGGGTAGATGATTCAGCAATCCAGAGCTCTAAACATCAGAACTGGGGTTAAAGAGAAGGTTTGGGTGGAAATTAATTTAGGTTTTCACTCAGAAAAGGTTTCTCAAACTATCAGAGACCAAAGGAAAGGCATGGATGAATGAGATGAAGCTAAAAATAGATGAGAAAATGGTCCCAGCTGGTTGTTGATGGGGTGAATGGAGGGGAGAGTACTCAGAGGCTCAGAGATGGGAAGAATAACTAGATCTCATTCTTTTTCCCTCAAGGAAAATGCCAAAGGTCTTTTTTCTTCTTCTTCCCTGTTTCACATTACTTGGTGTTAGAGATAAGTGAGGTGATAAGAAAATAGGGGAAGAGCAGAGACGAAAATAGTATTGAGCAAAGATTCTTAGAGCTAAAGCTGGAGGACATGGGATTAAGTCCAGACTTACTTAATTATTATCTTTATGACCTTGTCATTTAGCCTCTTAATTTCTTCATTTGTAAAATGGTGGATAATAATACCTATATTACCTAAACCGCAAAGCATTGGTGATGGAAGTACATTTTAAACCAAAAAGTACTATATAAATGTTAAGTAATTATGATTTTTATTATGTACCATGATATTCCTGAAAGAAATACTTAGGGTCCAAGAGAAGAGATTATTTCTGATATCAATGAATCCACAAGGAATTGCTATGTGCCAAGCATCTCTATCATGTATTTGAAGTCAATTCACTGGAGGTATCCTTCAACCCAAGGGAGTCATGAAAGATCAGGCTTCCCAAGTCAACTTGAATGATTGCTAGGAAGAAAAAGAAGGGTAAATATGCAATAATAGCACATTTAAAATGAGCAACAGCTCCAACTTTCAATACTCTGCTTCCATAAGTGTCTATTTCTCCTTTTTCTATTTTTACAGATGACTCAAGGGCCAGAGATAGCAAATCAGACACCTGTGACTGAATTCTTCTTTTCTGAATTCCCTAATTTGGAGGAAGGAGGCCTCCTCTTCTTTATTCCTCTACTCCTCATTTATGTATTCATCATTACTGGAAACTTGGTAATCTTTATTGTCATCCAGTTGGATAAGGCACTTCATACCCCTATGTACTTTTTCATTAGTGTCCTCTCCTTTCTGGAGATCTGGTACACCACAACTACCATCCCTAAGATGCTTACCAATCTGGTTAGTGTACAGAAGACTATCTCCATTGCTGGATGCCTACTGCAAATGTATTTCTTTCACTCCCTTGGGATCTCAGAAGGCTGCCTCTTGACTGCAATGGCCATAGACAGATATGTTGCCATCTGCAAGCCCCTCCACTACCCAACTATTGTGACACCCAGACTGTGTTCCCAACTCACCGCTGGCTCTTGCCTCTGTGGATTTCTCCTCGTTCTCCCTGAGATTGTGTGGATCTCCACCTTGCCCTTCTGTGGCCCCAACCAGATCCACCAGATCTTTTGTGACTTTACTCCAGTGCTAAACTTGGCCTGTACAGACACCACTCTCATAGTCATTGTAGATGCCATCCATGCCGTAGAGATCTTGGCCTCCTTCCTGGTCATTGCCTTGTCCTATATCCGGATCATCTTAGTGATATTGAGGATCCCTTCAGTAGAAGGACGCCATAAAGCTTTCTCAACCTGTGCTGCCCACATTGCTGTCTTCTTGCTGTTCTTTGGCAGTGTAGCCCTCATGTATCTACGCTTCTCAGCTACTTATTCCATGTTCTGGGATACAGCCATTGCAATCACCTTTGTGGTCCTCGCCCCCTTCCTCAATCCCATCATCTATAGTTTGAGGAACAAAGATATGAAAGAGGCCATCAAGAGGTTACTCTGTCCTCAGAAGTGGGGTGATAGGGCTGAAGGTTAATTCTAAATTATTGGGTGTTTTTAAAATAATTATCTTTCTAGAAGTGTTTAGTCTCATCATTTTTGCTTTGTGTTTCTCATTATTGGATTATAATCTCTTATTCTTATTGGAATTGAAATTGAGCTATGACCATGTCATCTTTATTAATTCTTCTATATTTCATTGATTAATCTCTGTCCTTGGTAAAAAGGAACATAAACTAAGAGCTGAAAGGGACTTCAGAAACCATCTAATCCAATCCCTTCATTTTGAAGATAATGAAATGGGACCATAAAGAGGTTGTCATTTACCTAAGATCACACAGATAAGTGAGTATAAAAAATAAAACATGACCAAAAAATGATAAATATTCAAGGAACAGTGGGGAAATAGGCACATTGATGATGATACAGGGAACCTCTAAAAAGTTCTGAGAGGATGGAAAGCAATTTGCAATTATATACTAAAAGTTACTGTACAATACATTCCTTTTGACTATGATGTGCTCAAAAAAGAGCTGTAATCTCTAAAAGAGTTATGGCAATCTGATGAATCTCTCATAGTAGAATAAGATCTAAATCCTAAGCCAATATGAAAGAAAGAGGGAAAAGTTCCTATATGTACAACAATATTTAGACCAAATATCTTTTTAGTGGCAAAACATTTTTATTGATTTTTGATATAAAATGTTTAATGCCACAGTTTCCATACCTCCAAAATTCTAATCTTGAAATTAATCCTCAAAAATTTATTCATTTCCAATTCAGACAAAGGAGGTTATCTTCCATGAAAGTCTCCTGTTTTCCTTGCTCATTTCTCCTTCCTGGCTGGTCATGATGAGAATTAAAATTGTCTCAAAGGAAAAACTATAAAAATGAACATCATTATTAGTGATACAGTAATGTTCTCCATACCTGCTGGGGTAATCCTGCTTCTGGTGCTGGAAAACATCCTGGAAGATAGTATTCCATCCCAGAGTGGCCTTCAGACCACATTTCAGACTTTTATGCACTCAGTTCTCAGTTTTTTCCTACCCCTGTAGGCGGATCATTGATTTGGGGTAGGTGGACATAGACAGGGTCCTTTGAGGTGGATGCTCTGAGAAGTGTTTGAGAAAAGAGAAGACATACCTGAATCAGAGCCTTGAAGTTAAAGCTGAACTAAAGCCTGGGTGTCCCAGGAACTCTTCAGCCTCTGCCTCCCTATGTTGTTGTTTCAGTCATTTCTCATTTTCATGAGCCCATTTAGGGGTTTCTTGGCAGACACTGAAGTGGTTTGCTATTTCCTTCTCCAGTTTATTTTCCAGATGAGGAAACTGAGGCCAACAGGCTAACAAACTTGCCCAGAGACTTATGAAAAAGAATGCTATCCACATTCAGAGGAAGAATTGTGGGAGTAGAAACACAGAAGAAAAAGAACTGCTTGAACTCATGGGTTGATGGGGATATAATTGGGGATATAGACTTTAAATGTCACTCTAGTGCAAATATCAACAATATTGAAATAGGTCTTCATCAATACTATATGTAAAACACAGTGGAATTGTGCATCAGCTACAGGGGGGGTTTAAAGGGGAGGGAAAGAACATAAACCATGTAACCATGGTAAAATATTCTAAATTAGTTAATTAAATAAATTTTTTTCAAAAAGAAAAAGAAAGAAACTTGTCCAGAGGCATACAGCTAGCAAGTGTTCATGGCCAGATTGAAACTCAGGGAGATGAATCTTCCTAATTTTACCCACTACAATGAGGAGTGGCAAAACACTTAGAAACTAAGAGCATGTCTAACAACTGAGAAATGGATGAATAAGATGTGGTGAATGTGATGGAATACTATTGTGCTATAAGAAATGAGGAAATAGATGTGGAAATGCTTAAATAAACTGAGGCAAAGTGAAGTGAGAGAACAATTTAAACTAGAACAATTTTTAAGACTTTTATAAACTAATGAAGAATAAAATGAGCAGGACAAGGAGAACGATTTATACAACTATGCCATAAAACAAGAAACATTGAAAGCTTCACGAATCAATACAATGAACCTTCTCAATTCCAGGGAACCTTTGATGAAATATACTATCCACTTCAAAGAATTGATGGATTTAGGGTACAAAAAGAGGCATTTGTGTGTGTGTTTATTGTGTAAAATTTTCTTACCCAATTATGTATATCTGCTTCAAGACATATATCTTTATACTCCAGCAAGATAGGTGTGGAAAGAAGAGGAAAATATATTTGTGTTTGATGTTGTTTTTGTTTTAATAGAGAGAATGGGATAGATACAGGTGTGAAATGTTGCATGCACTTGCAGATGAGGTCGTTGTAGTTTAAATTTACTTGATTGCTTTTCTTTGTCTCAAGAGACCTTTCATGAAGTGAATCTACAAATGTTTGTAATGAAAAAACACAAGATGTTAATAAAACTGAAAAAACCCACACACTCCCCAATAAGTAGCACAGGTCAAATTTGAACAAGAGTCCTCTGACTTCAAATCCTTTGCTCTTTCCACTGTTGCTTATGTCTAGTCTGTCTATGCTTTGTCACTCCCATTAACAGGACTATTATCTCTCTCCTCTGTAGCCCCATAGGTTGGAACTTGAACAGAGACCCCGATGGCAGGGGAAGATAGCTGTCAGTGGGTGCTGCCAAAGTTTTGAAGTCCTCTCAGTTAGGCATGTTTGTCCCTGTTTAATCCTTCTGGCTTCTATGAAGAGGAAGTTCTTTTGAACTCTTGACTTTTCTGTCCCCACCACTTAAATGCATTTTGGAATTTATACTTCAATAGGATCACCTTTTTAGGGCTAGAAAGGTACTTAGAGATTTTCTAATCTAACCAATTTTTTCAGATGAAAAAACTGACTCATAGAGTTTAAATGAATTACTTACTCAAGGACACACAGACAACAGGAGGGTACAGGAAAAAAAAGAAGACCATGAGCATTGGATTCAGGGGAGCTGAGTTCAAATTCTAGTTCTGACAGTTACTATGTGACTTTTTCACATCACCCTTCTATGACCTTCATTTCTTCTGAAAAATTGTGGATTAGATTAGATCACTTCTAAGGCTTCTTCTACCTCTAAATCTATGAATTAAGTGGCAGTTGGAATTTGAAATCAGCGCTTTTGATTTCAAATCCAGGTTCCTTTCCAGCTCACCCTACTCACAGAGAGCCCAGCAGTGTAGCAGCATAGGCCATACCTCCATATTGGCAATAGATTCTATGCAGCTATCACCATGCAAAAGGTAGGAAGTTATTTTATTCCTTTTAGACACCCTTCTGGGTGAATACAAGAGGTAACAGTTTTGATTTTGTAAACAAAGAATTGATTGGGTCCAGACCTTTCTGATTTGCACTGACCCTAATTAAAATAACTCTCTGAAAAAATCTAGGTAATGTGCTAATCAGATTTTCCCTAATCCTTCAAAGGAGGATAGAGAGGAAATTACACACCCAGGAAAGCCCAAACCCAGGGTCCAAACCAGCTAACACATCCATGAGAGGGTCCCCATCAAGTTACCCTTTCTATCCCACTACTGTAGTTGGAAGGGCAGAATACATGGACTTAAGTCTCTTGCATTAAACCCTTTATACCACCAGAAACAGATGGTGGTCTTCTCCTGGGTTTGCCAAAATAAAGCAAAGAACTCAGTGGATTGAGAGCCAGGCCTAGAGACAGGAGGTCCTAGGTTCAAATCCGGCCTCAGACACTTCCCAGCTGTGTGACCCTGGGCAAGTCACTTGACCCCCATTGCCTACCCTTACCAATCTTCCACCTATAAGTCAATACACAGAAGTTAAGGGTTTAAAATTAAACAAACAAACAAACAAACAAACAAAATAAAGCAAAGAAAACCCTGGTCCATAACGCATGGTCTCAGTACCTCAAAGGACTACCAAATGCTTGAGGTTTCCAGAAAATTCACATCCACTCAGGTTCTAGCTGCAATCTTTCACTTTTACTAAATTTCCCTAGGCCCACCAGCATAAGTGCTTTCCTAAGGTTGGGTTGGTTACACATGCACTATTTAGTAATTGCACTGGGAATCCTGTCACCTCCAAAAAGGGGATAATGATGTATTCCTCTAATTGCACATGCTAGTATCCTTGGTGGCCATGCCCCTGCATGCAGTCAGGGGGTAGGGCATGACACACAATGGGGGGAGGGTGGGCACTGGCGCACCAAGTCTGGTGGTCGGGGTAGGGGAATGGCACAGAGTCCCTAAAAAGTTCCAAAAGTTTGCCCATCACTGCTCTTTAGTATTCATTACAAACTACCATCTAGATATCTGAATGAATATCAGCAGAATATATAGGAAATAGCTTTGGAATTACAAATATGTATTTGAGTCACTTACTATCAGTGTGATCTCAGTATGATTTTTACCTACTTGAGTACTAATTGCCTCATCTGTGAAATGAGAGGATCCTATAAGATGTTGGAAATGAAATTTTCTTGAAATCTTTGAGAGGTAACATGCTGTAAGAGATTAAGCATCTCACTCTGAATCAAGAAGATCTGGTAAACAAACATTAAGCACCTATGAGATATTAAGTATCTATTATTTGCTAGGAACCAAGCTAAGCACTGGGAATTCAAAGAAATATAACAGAAAGTCTCTAATCCTACAATCTAATTCTTTTTCATTTAAAGCATTTATTGTCTTTCTCTCACATACACAATCATAGGAAAAGAAAAACTGAATCCCTTTTAATGAATATATAGTCAAGCAAAGTACATCTTTTCCACAGTGATCATCCAAAAATATATTTTGTCTTGGATTTTGAATCCATCTTCTCTTGATCAGAAGGTGGGTAGCATGGAAAAGTATTGGTTTTCATTGCATTGATCAGAATTATTAAGACTTTCAAAGTGATTTTTCTTTTCAACATTGTTATTTTAAAAAATTTAATTCTTTGTTCTATTCACTTAGATCCACATCAGTTCACACAAGTTTTTTTTCAGGCTTCTCTGATTCTGTTCATTTAATTATTTCTTATGGCACAATAAAATCCTATTGCATTCATATACCATAATTTATTCAGCCATTTTCTATTCGATGGAAATCAAAATTATTTGCCTGACTTTAGATTCTGCCTCTTAAACTCACTGGCTTTGTGACCATGAACAAGTAGTTTATCCTCTTACAGTCTCAGTTTTCTGGTAGTTGATAGGACTGTTATAAGAGCAAAAAGATGAAATGAATTTCAAGAACTACATAAGTGTAAGTTGTAATCATTTTCTGAGCTTCTTCATGGACTCTGCTAGAAATAGCACTTTATTTTTACTAACTTAATATCACTTTTCAAAAAGACTTAAGCCCATACATTAGTATTTCTTTGTGTCCTTTTGCGGTATGGAAGTGCAGAGGGACATTTCTGATTGTTGGAGCCACACCCACAGATATTATATAGAATGTTTTCTTTTTTGCTCTAGGCTGAGAATCCCAATGTCCAATCTAGTTAGAGAAACTCTAATTTGGGGCTTGGTTTTAAGTTATTTATCTAGGACTGATTTCATTGGCTATGAGCTTCCAAAAACATAACTATAAAAGGAAATTGGGATTTTCCATTCCTGAAAACTAAAAAGCTTTGTTGATCCATTGGAAGATCTAAAATGGTTTGTGTGGGGAAAAAAATAAAAAGAAGTAGTTGTGACTTCCAGTTTTATGTCCATTCTGACCTCCTAAACTTTGCTATATAGTGACCCCTTCTGTTAAATATTGAAGTCAGTTACATATGAAGTCAGAAGGAATGAGGTAATTGCCAAAGAGTTGAAAGCAAAGGTCAAGCAAGGTTCCATCTGCAAAATCAGAAAACAAAGTTGATAGTTTTATTTAGTTCCCCAGGAAACTATTCTTTTCTAATGTACTGCACACCAACAAGACAACCTCCTCCTTCTTCATTTTCCTCATGACCATGACACATAATCAAATATGTAGGATTCTTGTCCTCTGTAATAGCCTTCTTACAGCATCCTTGATCTCCTTATTACGTAGACTGTAGATGAATGGGTTGAGGAAGGGTGTGATTATGGAATAGACAACAGCCAATGCCCGATCATAATCAAGTGAGTAGCTTTTCTTCAGTCTCACATACATGAAAAGAATACTCCCAAAAAAGATGAGGACCACAGTAAGGTGGGAAGCACAAGTGGAAAATGCTTTCCTTTTGCCCTCAGCTGAGGGTATTCTGAGAACAGTTCGAATAATCTGGACATAGGAGGTGAGGATCAATAAAAAGGTTGCCAGGATCTTGCAGGAGTTGATTATAAAGTCCACCATGACATTGATGGAAGTGTCTGTGCAAGCCAAACTTAATACTGGGGGAAAGTCACAAAATATATGTTGAATGTGGTTGGGACCACAGAAGGGGAGCCGAGAAACAAGAGATATCTCAACTATTGGTCCTGCCAAGCCAATCAGCCAGCATCCTGCAGCCATCTTGGTACAGAGTGTTGGGGTCATAAGGGTAGGGTAATGAAGAGGCCTGCAAATGGCCAGATATCTATCATAAGCCATGGCTGTGAGGAGGTAGCACTCAGAAGCTCCCAGAGAGTGGAAGAAGTAGATCTGAAGGAGACAGCCAGAAAAGGAAATTGTCTTCTTTTTGCTGAGAAGGTTAGCAAGCATCTTAGGGATGGTGGCAGCTGTGTATCCAAGCTCAAGGAGGGAGAGGACACTAACAAATTGGTACATTGGTGTGTGGAGCTTAGTATCCAATCTGACCACTAGAAAGATCAATAAGTTTCCAAGAACAGTAACCAGGTATATGAAAAGCAGTAAGAGAAAGAGGTAAGTCTGGACACCCTGGAGATGGGGAAAGCCCAAGATGATAAATTCTGTTACCTTGCTCCAATTTCCAGTGTCCATTTTCTTCTGATCATAGCCCTAGATGGCAGAGAGAAAGACAAAATGAGCTATAGTGATCTGGGTGGAAGGCAAAAGCTCCCAGTTTCCTTTCACTAATTTATCTTTTGCTAGTTCCTATTATTTTTCTAGTTGTATTATTCTATCCAACAGAATAAAATTTGTGAGTACAGTGACAGTTTTGATTTGTCTTTGAATTCCCAGAACCTAGTCTGATGCATGATGGACACTATAATAAATGCTCATTAAATTGAATTAAATCCACATCCTCCTAATTTCTAAAAGCTTTCTGAATCTAACTTTGCTTTCTTTGATGTTCACACCAGCTTCCCATATCCTCCTTGGGTTTAAGTTGGAATGTACTCAGACAGGAGCTGAAGAGATTTGCTCTGCTACTTTTTACATATGTGACATTATATGAGTCATGAAACCTTTCTGAGTCTCAGTTTCCTCAGGCACAAAATGAGAACATTGGACTGGCCAGTTTTCTCATATCTCTTTCTTTTCTGATTCTATGACTCAGAAAGATACGGTTGGTTAATGAATACCTGTGATTTTTACCATAGTAGTGCAAGAACAGCTTAAGGAAATACTGAGGTGTCTCATATTATAAAATTTCATTCAACCCTGAAACTTTCAAAGAGAAAAACAAGTCACTAATGACCAGAAGTAATCTCATCTTCCAGGATCCTTTACATTTAATTTCTAAGGGCTCCAAAGTGAGCTAAGAATGTTGGGAGTCCAGCACAGACCTAAACTAAAAATGTCTGATAGAGCCAAAGTATTTTCAGAAAGGAAAGAATATCAATATTTCAAATTTTTTGAATCCTCGCCTCTTTTACAAACTCAAGTTTGTGGAGTCTCATACTGGTTCCAAATATGCAAGCTCTCAAACAAATATCTTCCCTAAATATGATCTGAAACTCTTCCTGATGCTTACCTCCATCTTCAAAACAAATTCTATCTCTTCTTTCCTCATCCTGTTTCATTAGGATCATGCTCTTTATAGTGACTGTCAGCTAATCGTCCAAATTAATCTGTTTCTGCATTAATTAATGAAGGCTCTCCATTCCTGAATAATATATGAACGTATTAACAGTGTTTGGAATTCAGGAAGATTCAACCAAACAGATTCATCTAATCCAAACTCCTAGAAACCTTGATCAGAAAGAAACCTAGATTCTATTTTTCAAGTAATCATGAATGAAAATTTCACAGATCTATTAAAATCAGAGGGCAGAAGGGACAGCTGAGTGGCTCAGTATATTGAGATCCAGGCCTAGAGATGGGAGGTCCTAGGTTCAAATCTGGCCTCAGACACTTCTGAATTGTGTGACCTTGGACAAGTCACTTAATCCCCATTGCCTAGTCCTTACTGCTCTTCAACCAATACATAGTGTTGATTCTAAGATGAAAAGTAAGGGTTTTAAAAAATAAAAGATAAAATAAAATAAAATCAGAGGACAGAGTAACAATAGAAAGAATTCATCAATCACCTTCTGAAAGAGTGAGAAATTCTGGGAGTGGCATAACCCAAGTTCAGAGCATCCACAGCAGTCAGAAAAAAATAGTTCAAGTACAGAGGAATCATAGTCAACATCACATAAAAACTGGCAGAAACCATATAAAACAGAAGAGAAATTGAAATAATTTACTCTGAAAAGAAAAAGGGTTACATCCAAGATAGGTTCCCTGGGGAAAAAAATTGAGTATAATCTTAGGGATACTGGAGTTTGGGGAAGGATATATCATTAATGGAATAGAAGACTTCTAACAATTCTGATGAAAAGACCAAGACTGAGTTTAACTTTAAAATATAAATACAAAAGTCAAGAGAAACATAGCAAGATAAGTATATTTGACAATTAGAATTAGAATAGGATCAAATGGTGACGAAGAGTTTACGTTCTAATAAAGAGAAAAGAAATGAGTATCCTTTCAGAAATCTAATGTTTTTGTGGGTCATAGAGTGAGTAAATACAACAGAGGTCCTGGGAGTGTAATTCTTTCTTCATATTTTCATGCTCTTAAAAAACAAAGAAAAAGAGAGAAAAATAAATATCTCAGAAAAGAAGAGAATAAGCTCACATTATTAGGAATAAAAGAGAAGAAGACTATACAAACTCAGAGAAAGGGATAAGGAAATCAAGCTACATTTGGAACTTAATTTCATCTAAACAGTGCAAAAGAGGGCTGAATACAGACACACACACACACACACACACACACACACAGACACACACACACAGAATTTCATGTAGAAATGGATTAAACTTCACAGAGAAACAGGTGGGAATGGGAAGATACTGGGATTAAGAAGGATAGAAGATTAATCATAAGCAAAATAAATTCCACCTTTGTAGAGTAGATTGTTAAAGAGGGAGGAATCAAAGCCAAGAATGAAAGTATAAGAACTCATGATGATGGAGTGAACAATAGAAAATAAACACTAAATTTACTGACCAACATGAAATAAAATTATATTCAATAGGAAACATTAAAGAAAGGTTTAAAATGCATTCAAAATCAAATTAACTTAAATGTAAAAAAAAAGTTAAAAAACAAATCACAGAAATGATTGATATCATATAAAGGTATAGGGCTTCAAATATCTCTTATCATATACAAAGAGTTAGACATAATGGGTAATATCAAAAGTAAATCAGGGGGGGTTCTGGGTTAAGATGGTGGCAGAGTAAGAAGCAGCTCTTAACCTCTCCTGACCAAAACACACAAAACTCCTCAAGGGGACATAAAAACAAGTCCAGATGAATGGAGGAACCCCACAATAGGGCGCAGTGTGGAAGGTATGTGGAATCGGGGCATTTCCATGCTATAAAGGGGTGAAACAGCTCTCACTAAATCGCGGGCTGAGTAACCACCCCACCCCCACCCCCTCCACACACACCACCCATAGTGCCGAAGCCAGCTAAAAAGAAATAGAGCAAGTTTGGGGCACCCATCGAGTCATTGGCAGCTCTGGGGCCTGTTCCTGAGAGCAGCAAGATTTAGGACCCCAAAAAGCTAAAGAAAACACACAAAATCTGAGCGCGGGAGCAGGACGCATGATGCAGAGCACGGGATCAGAGTGCAGGCACGGCCAGAGGCGTGGGTGGAGGCAGACACAACCATGAGCTAAAGCTCTGAAACCCTGAGTGCGGAACCAGTGCAGACGGGTATATGACTGTGGAAGCAGCGCCCTGAGACTTGTAAAGAAACCTCCAGCAGAGGATCAAGCAAGAGGGTCCACCAGGGGGCTTGACCTTGTAAAAAACCAGAACTCAGACCTCAGGAGCCAAAAGACCTGGGAAAGACCCTGAGCATGAGGATAAAGCTGAGAAGCTAACGATGGCTACCCAGTCTCAGGAAGTTCAGAAGAGAAAGATTAACAACAAGAAAAAGAAGTCTTTAACACTCGACAACTTTTACACAGAGAAAATCCAGACAACTGAGCAAACAGAGGAGGAGAACAAACAAGCATCCAGACCCTCCTCAAATAAGGAAAACTCCTCACAAGCTATGGAAGAGTTCAAAACTGAGATTTTGAGGAAAATGGAAGAGATCTGGCAAGAAAATAACAGTTTAAAAGGTAGAATCTTGCAATTGGAAAGTGAGGCTCAGAAACCAAATTAACTGATAAGCAAATTGAACACCAGAAATGACCAGATTGAAAAAGGAATACCAGAAGATTATGGCCGAAAACCAGATTATAGCCAAAAACCAGAAGATTATAGCTGAAAACCAAAAGATCATAGCCGAAAACCGAAAGATTATAGCCGAAAACCAATGCCTAAAGGCTAGAATAGAGCAATTAGAAGCTAATGGTCTCCCAAGACAACAAGAACAAATAAAACAAAGTCAAAAGACTGAAAAAATGGAAGGAAACATGAAATATCTCAATGAGAGTGACAGACCAAGAAAACGGTCTAGAAGAGACAATTTGAGAATAATTGGTCTTCCAGAAAAAACAGAAATTAATAGAAACCTGGACTCCATACTAACAGAAATTATTCAGCAAAATTGCCCTGAAGTCCTACAACAAGAGGGCAATATAGACATTGAAAGGATCCGTAGACACTTATGCACTGTTGGCATAGTAGTGAACTAGCTCAACCATTCTGAAGAACAATTTGGAAGATATCTAAAGAGCTATAAAACTACGTAAACTTTTGACCCAACAATACCACTATTAGGTCAATATTCCAAACAAATCAAAGAAAAGGGAAAAGGTTTTCTGTACAAAAATATTTATAGTAGCTCTTCTTTCACTGACAAAGAATTGGAAATCAAGGGGATACCCATAAACTAGTGAATAGTTTAACAACATAAGAATGTTATGGTTGACTATTGTGCTAATAGAAATGACCAACAGGATTCTTTTAGAAAAACCTGAGAAGTTTTCCTTGAACTCATGCAAAGTCAAGTGAGTAGGACCAGGGAAACATTGTACAGAATAACAGCAATACTGCAAAGATTATTAACTGTGGAGGACAAAGCTACTCTGATCAAGACAATGATCCAAAATAGTTCCAAAGGACCCATGATGAAAAATATTATCTACATCCAGAGAAGGAATCAAAGAACTCTGAATGCAGATTAAAGATATTTTAAACTTCCTTTTTTCCATGTGGGTTTTTAGGTCTGTTTTCTTTTGCAACATGGCTAATATGAACATATTTTTACTCAGCTTCACACAAATAATAGGTATCACATTATTGCTTGCCTTCTCAAAAAGGAAGAGGAAGGAAGGAGAGATTTTGAAATTTAAAAATTTTTAAAGGATTGTCAAAAATTTTACATGTAAAATATTTTTAAAGTGAAAACAAAGATATAACATGCCAACACTTTTGTGATGTGGATAAAACATTTTTGAGGACAGTATTTATCTCTAAACAGTTCCATCAACCAAAAGAATAAAGAACATATCAATGAGTTGGGCTAAAAACTAAAAATATCCTAGAAAAACAACAAATCTTTTTAAAACCCAACTAAACATCAAAATTGGAATTCCCAAAATCAAAGAAAAGATGGACAAAGTCAGAAGAAAAAATCCTTCAAATGCATAAAACTGACTTTTGAAATTATTTCATATGAGGATGGGATAATTAATAATGATAATAAATAGCATTTATACTGTGCCTGTATTAGGTGCTTTGCCATTATTATCATATTTGATATTTGTAATAATCCTGGAAAGTAGTTGGCATTATTTTAGAGTTGATTAAACAGACAAAGGTCAAGTGTCTTGCCTAGCTAGTAAATGTCTGATTTGAACTCAGGTCTACTCTACTCCAGGTACTATATTCTGTCATTTTGAAAACTAACTAGAAATGGTCGTCCTTGAGAAAGGATGTCAATGAATAGTATAAAATAACTTTTTAAGTATCTGATGAGTTTTAATGTAGAAGAATGGATAATCCTGTGTTCCTTGGCCTCTACTGGAAAAACAAGTAGAAATAGATCAAAAGTGCTGAAAGGCAGATTTAGTGTGAGTGTAAGAAAAAGCTTTCTAATAATTAGACTTCAGTGGGATAGTTAATTCACATTGAACCTGGATCCTAAAAGGGTCTTTATAGGCTATAACATCAGGCAGTATTTAATAAGATGACACTGAATACAGATTGATGCAAAGTTTTACAGTTGTGGGTTCAAATAATAGTTTCACAAGTATAAGGTGAGGGAGGCATGGTTTAAGCAGTTTATATGAAAATTGTGTTGGAGCTTTAAGGGGATACAAATTCAGAAGTCAACAGTAAAACTGCAGTTAAAATTTTTAATTTGGACTTGACTATATTGAAAGGCAGAGTTTCCTGGGGGGAAAAAGAGAAAGATGTACCCTGCCTTACTCAGACCACAGCTGGAGCATTCTTGGTGCCACACTTTAGAAAGGACATTGATAACCTAAAGAGTATCCAGGAAAGAGCAACTGGGAAGGACAAGAAAGTGTAAGTAAATGACTGGCTAGTCAACTGCTCCTCCTGGTCCTCAATCACTAGCTTATCTCAGTATTTAGAGAACAGCAACAAAAATCATGAAAGGTCTTAACTCCACACATATGAGAATTGGTTAAGCACCTGGGAATGTTTAGCCTGGAGAAAAGCCTGGGGAGGGTGGAATATCATAGATGTCTTCGAATATTTCAGGTATTTGAAAAACTGTCACGTGGAGGAGAGATTGAACTTCTGCTAATTTCCAGATGTTACAACTCAAAGGAAAGGGTAAAAGTTGCACAGATTAAAAATTAATCTTAAAAAAATTAATCTTAATTTCAGGGAAACAAAACTTCTTAATAATTAGAGCTATAGAAAAGTTAATAGGTTGCCTTGGGAGGTGGTTGGGCTTCTCCTTCCACAGAGATTTTCAAGCAGAGGCCAAATGGCCACTTCTCACATATTTTAAAGATGGAATTTTTTTCCAGGTACAAGTTGGATTAAATATCTGTTGAAGTCCCTGACAAGCCTAAAATTCTATAATTCTGAAATATGGACTATGTAGAATAGAAAAGTAGTGGCTCTTGATAAAAAAGGATATCTACCAGTACAGAAGAAACAGAAAGAATCGGAATGCAGATTGAAGCATACCATTCTTCAAAATTTTATTTCCTGAATGGATTTTCTCTAGTGTAAGTATATATATATATGATACTATTTGCACAATCTATATCATACTACCTGACTTCTTGGGTAAGTGGGAAGGGTGAGAGGGAGGGAAAAAAGAATAAGGCATAGCTAACTTGAGAATTTGTTTCTCTTGTAAAAGCATATTTATCAGGGGCAGCTGGGTAGCTCAGTGGATTGAGAGCCAGACCTAGAGATGGGAGGTCCTAGGTTCAAATCCAGCCTCAGACACTTCCCAGCTGTGTGACCCTGGGCAAGTCACTTGACCCCCATTGCCTACCCTTACCACTCTTCCACCTATAAGTCAATACACAGAAGTTAAGGGTTTAAAATTTTTAAAAAAAAGCATATTTAGCACAATTCATTGTGTATTTATAACAAATCATATGTATCATATTATTATTGTTATATATTGCATTATGCAAAAACATATAAATAAATTGTGACAAAATATATAATAAAAATTGTAGCTTCTCTTTCATTCACTATCTTTAAGCAAAAGGTTTATGACTACTCTTTGGGATCTTGTAGAAAACATTCTTGTTCAGTTGTGTTTGGGATTAGATCATCTCAGAGTCTTTGATTCAGGGACTACTGTGAAAAGAATTCAAACTTCTCTCCTTATTTCTAGTTCCATCTCTTTCCAGTTCTTCATATATGGGCTGCCTCTATTCTTCCTAATGTACAATGCTTGTAGTTATTCATTTGCTCAAAAACCAGCTATAAATTTTCAATTCACACAGTGATATCCCTGACTGCTCATAAACATAGCATCTCTGACTTGGAAGGAGCCTTAGGGGTCATCTAGTGTAATCTGTTCCTGCTCAGGAATTACCATCTTCAGCATTTTTTTTGAATTTAAACATTTATTAATAATCATTTTTAACATGGTTACATGATTCATGCTCCTACTTTCCCCTTCACCCCCCGCACTCCCCTCACCCATGGCCAACGCACATTTCCCATCTTCAGCATTTCTGATGAGAGATTAGAAAATCTCCTCTTGATGGTTGCTAATCATAGGGAACCAACCTATTATCTCTTCTACCTTACATAAGAACCCAAATCTTCTCTCTCTGTCTCTGTCTGTCTCTCTGTGATTCTGTCTCTGTCTCTGTCTCTGTCTCTCTCTCTCTGTCTCTCTCTCTCTCTCTCTCTCTCTCTCTCTCTCTCTCTCTCTCTCTCTCTCTCAGTGAGCCCCAATCCAATGACTTGGCATTCAAGACTCCAATCCACCTTCCCAGCCTTAATTCCCATAAGCACCTTCCCACTGCAGGCAAACTGTTTTACCCTCTATTTCTTTAAATACTCTTTTACCTTTTGTTTCTTTATTTCTTCACCAGTCTCTGCCTTCTCTGATACAAAGTCAGTAACAGTTTATTAGGTGTAAGTAGGTGGTACAGTGTATACAGTGCCAAACTTAGTGTCAGGAAGATATGAATTCAAATCTAGCCTCAGCCACTTACTAGCCCTATGATCCTTGGTAAATTGCTTAATTTTATTTGCCTCAGTTTCTTCATCTGTGATATGAGTTGATGAAGAAAATTTCCAACCACTCCAGTATCTTTGCTAAGAAAACCCCAAGGAGTCACGAACAGTCAGAAGTGATTGAATAATGGTTTATTAACTCCAGCAAAAATATCATCACGTTTACTCTCTAAATTCTGAACCTAGCTTTATAACCTTCTCCTACAGGAATTCCTAAATAAATTGTTTTTTTATTTCAACTCAACAAGAATTTTTCAAACAATTTCATAACTACAGGTACCATAAGTATTTTGTAATGAAATCATATACTGGTAGGGCTAGAAGGAGCCTGAAAGACAATATCTAATACAATTCTTTAATTTGTCAGATGAGGAAAGTGAAGCAGCAGAGAGAAAAACCAGCTAGGTCAAGATCAAGCAGTACCAGTGCCATGGACAGACTCCAGGGCTCCTAATATCCAGGCTACTAAGCTTTCTATATAATAACTCGCTGCTACATAGCTTTTATGGTTTTTAAAAGGCTTTATTCTGACCTTCATGTATTATTCCCATTTACATATTAGGAAAATAAGGGATAGATAAAGTGGTGTACCCATGGTTATATCTCTAATAAATGACATAGCTAATACTTAAGCTTCCTAACATGAAGTCCAGAGGTTGAGGGGTGAGGCGGTTACCCTAATCCACACTGCCACCCATCATTTGTCACGCACAACCATAATTATTTGAGATAGTATTTCTCTAGGAACAAACCCATGTCTAATAACCTGGGTCCCCACCAGAATAGCAGGGCTTCTTTTCTTTCTATAGCCTCCTGCTAATGCCCAGGTCATAGAGATCAAGAGTGGAGGCTTGATGGAGATTTAATAAAAATAAAAGGACAAGAGAATGGAAGTGAATAATTGACCAGCCAACTGCTTACCCCAGACCTCTGTAGAAGGCTGCACTCTGAGACCAGGAAGTGGAAGCACAGTTGTAGAAGGCTAGATTTGGTTGATAACTCCTTTCTTATTCAGCACTCCCTGCATCTCAGTTCCAGCATCACATGCAGCCCTTTGGCAACCTGAAGTGTTTAAGATCACTACTACAAAGGTACTAGAGCATTAGAGTATGGAGGGAGACGGACAGGAAAGGTGGAAGTTGGAGGATAAACCCTCCCTAGAATCTATCTTATCTACAGAGAGCCCTTAAAAAGGTAGAAAATCTCCCCCAGGGATCCAGCAATCATAACTCCTGGAGTTTCAGTTATTTCTCCCCCAGGAGGAGAAGAAGGAAAATGGAGTGGGGAATGCTCATTAGCCCTAGGGTCTCTCTAAATTTCTGGCAAGGGTCTTCTTTTTTAATTTATGTTTTTAACTTTATTTTATTCCAATAACAAATTTGCACATAAATCTTCCCAAGTTATGTGATTCATATTGTTTCCCTACCTTCTTCCCTCCCCTCTCCCAGAGTTGTCAAGCAATTCCACTGGGTTAATCATGTATTATCACTCAAAACATATTCCCATTATTTGTTTTTGCTAGAGAATAATCTTATAAAACCAAAACCCCAAATCATATACCCAAATAAAGAAGTGATAAGTCATATGTTCTCATCTTCATTTCTACTCTTGGATAGCATTCTTTTTCATAATTTTCCTGGATCATTGTATTGTTGTTTGTAGCAAAGTCTATCACATCTGATTATCCCACAATATTTCACTTACTGTGTATAATATTCTCCTGGTTCTACTTATTTCACTCTGCATCAATTCACATAGGCCATTGCAATTCTTTCTGAAATCATCCTGTTCATCATTCCTTATAACACAGTATTATTCCATTACTGTCATATACCATATTTTGATCGGCCATTCCCCAATTGAAGGTCCTCCCTTTAGTTGCCAATTCTTTGCCACCACAAAAAGTACGGTTATAAATATTTTTGTACAAACAAGACCTTTCCCATTTTTATCTCTTTGTGATACAGACCTAATAGTGGTATTACTGGATCAAAAGTTAAGTAAACATTCTTTTAAAACCCTTTAGACATAACTCCAAATTGCCTTTCAGAATGGCTAGATCAATTCACAACTTCACCAGTAATGTATGTGTCCCAATTTTGCTACATCCCTTCCCTCCAAGTTTATTATTTTTCTTTACAGTCATATTGTCCAATCTGCCAGGTGTGAGGCTGCACCACAGAGTTGTTTTAATTTGCATTTCTCTAACAAAAGGGATTTAGAACATTTTTTCAATGATTATTGGTAGCTTTGATTTCTTCATCTGAAATCTGCCTATTCATATCCTTTGACCATTTATCAATTGAGGAGTGACTTGGATTCTTATGAATCTGACCAGCAAGGGTCTTCTTATTAATAAATAATTAACAACCCAATCTTGTATTGGGTGGGGTGGGAAAGGGAACCCTGCTCACTGAAGTTAACAACTTTTGAATCAGAAGAGATTTAGATTTGAATCTCCCCTCAAATATAAACAATATAACCTAGCTGGGCAAGTTGCTTAACCCTTCTACATCCCATTTTTTCCATATGCAAAATGAGAATATTAATACTCAAATTATTAATAAGATCTGCTCTGTTCGTAGCACTTTAAGTTTTATAAAGCTTGTTATATACATTATCTCCTGAGCCCCCTAACAAGCCAGAGGTAAATACTATAATTATCTATCTCTTTGAGTTGTTGTGAGGCACAAATGAGATAATACGAACAAAGATATTTATAAACTTTAAAGAGGAGGCATACTTTGGGAGTTCTGTATTCAAATATTAGTATTGTGAAACTTTGGGGGAGTGATTCTCTCCAAAGTCTAAGTTATATTGTAAGTCTCTCAGTCCCTTCCTTATCTCAGGAAGATCAGTTTTTATGGAGAAATGAGCTAAAGAGGTAGAGGAGAAAATAAGACTGAATCACCTAAAGTTGGAAGGAACATTAGAATGATCAGAAATTCCTAGATACAGACTTCCAGGTTAAGATGGCAGCAGAGTAAAAAGCAGCTGCTTAACCTCTCCTAACCCACGCATATAGGACTCCTCATGAGGACATAAAAACAAACCCAGACAAGCAAAGGGACCCCACAACAGGGCGCAGCATTGAAGGTACGTGGGATGGAGGCATTTCCATGCTATAAGGGGGTGAAATAGCTCTAACTAAAATGCAAGCTGAGCCACCTTCTCCCCCCCACACCACTTACAGTGCCAAAGCCAGCGCACACAATATAGAGCAAGTTTGGGGCATTCATTAAGTTCTTGGAAGCTACCTGGGATCATCCAAGGCCTGCTCCTGAGAGCAGCAAGACTTAAGACCCCAAGAGGCTAAAGAACACGCAGACTTTCAACACAGACTTTGAGCGCAGGCACAGACCTTGGGTGGGAACCAGTGCAGAGGGGTGCATAGCTGTGGAAGCAGCACCCTGAGACTGTTAAAGGAGCTTCAGGCAAAGGAGCAAACAAGGGGACCACCAGAAGGCTTGACCCTGAGAACAACTATACTTGAGATCTCAGGAGCCTAAAGAGTGCAGACCAACCCTGGGTGTGAGGATAAAGCTGAGAGGGCACACGGCACAGTGACTCAGGAGAAAACTGCTCCACAGCTCCATAGGCAGAGAGTCTGTCCGGCTCACCCAGACATCTGACTGAGAAAGAAATAATAATAATGGCAAGCCAGTCACAAGAACCCCAAAAGAGAAAAATCAAGAAGAAATATTTAACACTCGACAACTTTTACACAGAAAACATCCAGAAAACAGAGCAAACAGCAGAGGAGAACAAACAAGTAATCACAAATCCAAACCTTCCCCCCCAAAAAAAAAAATTGGTCACAAGCTCTTGTAGAGTTCAAATCTGAGATTGCGAGAAAGATGGATGAGATTTGACGAGAGAGGTGGGAAATAGCTCAAAAGGAAATTAACAGGTTAAAAGACCGAAACTCCCAATTGGAGAAAGATGCCCCAAAATCAAACAAAATAGTAAGCAAATTGAAAACCAAAATTAAACAGCTGGAAAACAGGATAGACCAAAATGAAAAGGAAAATCATAAGATTATAACAGAAAACCAGTCTCTAAAGACCAGAACTGGGCAAGTAGAAGCCGGTGATCTCTCAAGACAGCAAGAACAAATAAATCAAAGTCAAAAGATTGATAAAATAGAAGGATACGTGAAATATCTCACTGAGAAATTGACAGATCAAGAAAACAGGTCTAGAAGAGATGATCTGAGAATCATTGGTCTTCCTGAAAAACCAGAAATTAATAGAAATTTGGACTCCATACTAGAAGAAATTATTCAACAAAACTACTCTGAAGTTCTACAACAAGAGGGCAATATAGACATTGAAAGGATGCATAGATTACCCTCTACACTAAACCCTGAAAAGACAGCCCCCAGGAATATAATAGCCGAATTCAAGAGCTTCCAAGTAAAAGAAAAAAATATTTACAGGAAGCCAAAAAGAGACAGTTCAAATATCAAGGAGCACCAATCAGGATCACACAGGATCTGGCAACCTCCACACTACAAGACCTCAAGGCTTGGAATATGATATTTCAGAAAGGCAGGAGAACTGGGTCTATAACCAAGGATCACCTACCCATCAAAACTGACTATATACTTCCAGGGGTAAATATGGCCATTCAACAAGACGGAAGATTTCCAAGTACTTGCAAAGAAAAGACCAGGACTAAATGGAAAGTTCAATATCCAACCACAAAAACCAAGAGAAACATGAAAAGGTAAATAAGAAACAGAGGGAAAAGAAAGAAAACTCTTATTTTTCAATTTGCCTCTGTAAGGGCTTCAATAAGATCAAATTATTTGTATTCCTATATGGAGAAACATTATGTATAATTCTGAAAAATTGTACTCACTATTATAATAATTAGAAGAATTATTCATAGGGAAAGATTGGAGCACTAAATGGTCCAAGATGAGATGGGGGGAGGGGAAGAAGGGGGTGAATGGTAGATGGCACCAAGAGAAACTTGAATGAATAAGAAAAATAGAATATTCTATACCACACATAAAGGGCATGGGAAGGGGAGGGGATGAATACTATTATAAGAAAAAGAGTAAGGGAGCATTAAGAGGTAATATTTAAACCTTACTCTCAGTGGAATTAACCCTAAGAAGGAAGAGTAGCTATATCCATTGGGAAATAGAATTCTATCTAACCCTACTGAGAAAGTCAGAAGGGAAAAACCAAGGGGATCAGGGGAGTGGGGAGGTCATAAAAGGGGGGGGAGAAGAAGGGGGAGGGAATTCATTAGGCCTTAAAAATAAATAGAGGGGAATAATAAGGGAGGGGACAGAAAGGGAAGTCAATCAAGGGAGGGGACAAGGGGGACTGGTCTAAAACAAACCACTGGTTTAAAAGGAAATAGCATGAGAAAAAAGGGTAGAACTAGGAGAGGATACCAAAATGTTGGGGAATACACAACTGATAATTATAACTCTGAATGTAAATGGGATGAACTCACCCATAAAATGGAAGCAAATAGCAGAGTGGATTAGCAACCAAAATCCTACCTCATGTTGTCTACAAGAAACACATATGAGGCGGGTGGACATGCACAGGTTTAAGATCAAGGGCTGGAGCAAAATCTTTTGGGCATCAAATGAGAAAAAGAAGGCAGGAGTGGCTATTATGATTTCTGACAAAGCCAAAGTAAAAATCGATATGATTAAAAGAGACAGGGAAGGTCATTACATCCTGATTAAAGGCAGTATAGACAATGAGGAAATAATAGTACTCAACATGTATGCACCAAATGGTACAGCATCCAGATTCCTAAAGGAGAAATTGGCAGATCTCAAGAAGGAAATAGATAGTAAAACCATAATAGTGGGAGATCTAAATATTCCTCTTTCAGATCTAGATAAATCAAAACAAAAAATAAATGATGAAGAGATAAGAGAGGTGAATGAAATCCTAGAAAAATTAGATTTAATAGATATGTGGAGAAAGGTAAATAGGGACAAAAGAATAAACCTTTTTTTCAGCTGCACATGGTACATTCACAAAGATTGACCATGTAATAGGGCATAGAAACATTGCAAACAAATGCAAAAGAGCAGAAATAATAAATTTAATCTTCTCAGATCATAATGCAATAAAAATAAAAATTAGTAAGAGCACATGGACAGGCAAATCAAAAACTAATTGGAAATTAAATAATATGATTCTCCAAAACCAGTTATTTAAAGAAGAAATCATAGAAATAATCAATAATTTCATTGAAGAGAATGACAATGATGATGATGAGACATCCTACCAAACTCTGTGGGATGCAGTTAAGGCAGTACTCAGTAGTTAATTTATATTCTTGAGTGCATGTATTAACAAATTAGAGTGGTAAAAGATCAATGAACTAGGCATGCAATTTAAAAAACTAGAAAGGGAACAAATTAAAAATCCCCAGCTAAACACCAAATTAGAGATTATAAAAATTAAAGTAGAAATCAATAAAATTGAAAGTAAAAAAACTATTGAATTAATAAATAAGTGTAGAAGCTGGTACTTTGAAAAAACAAACAAAATTGACAAAGTACTGTCCAATCTAATTTTAAAAAGGAAAGAAGAAAACCAAATCATCAGTATCAAAGATGAAAAGGAAAACCTCACCTCTAATGAAATCAAGGCAATCATTAAAAACTATTTTACCAATTATATGACAATAAATATAGCAATCTAGGTGAGATGGATGAATATTTACAAAAATATAAATTACATAGATTAACACTAGAAGAAATAGAATACTTAAATAATCCCATATCAGAAAAAGAAATTGAACAAGCCATCAAAGATCTCCGTAAGAAAAAATCCCCAGGACCAGATGGATTCACAAGTCAATTCTATCAAACCTTCAAAGACCAACTAATTTCAATGCTATACAAATTATTTGACATAATAAGCAAAGAAGGAGTTCTACCAAACTCCTTTTATGATACAAATATGGTACTGATCACAAAGCCAGGTAGATCAAAAACAGAGAAAGAAAACAACAGACCAATCTCCTTAATGAACATAGATGCAAAAATCTTAAACAGAATACTAACAAAAAGACTCCAGCAAGTGATCACTAGGGTTATTCATTATGATCAGGTGGGATTTATACCAGGAATCCAAGGATGTTTCAACATTAGGAAAACCATTCACATAATTGACCATATCAACAAGCAAACCAACAAAAACCACATGATTATCTCAATAGATTCTGATAAAGCCTTTGACAAAATACCACACCCATTCCTATTGAAAACACTACAAAGTATAGCAATAGAAGGACCTTTCTAAAAATAATAAACGGTATATATCTAAAACCATCAACATGCATCATATGCAATGAGGATAAATTAGAAGCCTTCCCAATAAGATCAGGCGTGAAACAAGGATGACCAGTGTCACCTCTATTATTTAACATTGTACTAGAAACACTAGCAGTAGCAATTAGAAAAGAAAAAGAAATTGAAAGTATTAAAATGGGCAATGAGGAGACTAAGCTATCACTCTTTGCAGATGATATGATGGTCTACTTAAAAAATCGCAGAGAATCAACTAAAAAGCTAATAGAAATAATCAACAACTTTAGTAAAGTTGCAGGATACAAAATAAATGCAAATAAACCATCAGCATTTCTATACATTTCCAACACATCACAACAGCAAGAGGTATAAAGAGAAACACCATTTAAAATCACCCTAGACAATATAAAACACTTAGGAATCTATCTACCAAAACAAACACAGGAATTATACAAACACAACTACAAAACACTTTCCAAACAATTAAAACTAGATCTAAACAATTGGAAAAAGATTGATTGCTCATGGATAGAACGAGCTAACATAATAAAAATGACCATTCTACCCAAATTAATTTACCTATTTAGCGCCATACCTATTAAACTACCAAAAAACTTTTTTATTGAATTAGAAAAAACTATAACAAAATTCATTTGGAAGAACAAAAGATCTAGAATATCAAGGGAAATAATGAAAAAAAAACATGAAGGAAGGGGGCCTAGCAGTACCAGATTTTAAACTATACTATAAAGTAGCGGTCTTCAAACAATATGGTACTGGCTAAGAGACAGAAGGGAGGATCAGTGGAATAGAATTGGGGTAAGTGATTTCAGCAAGATAGTGTATGATAAACCCAAAGAGCCCAACTTTTGGGACAAAAATCGACTGTTTGACAAAAACTGTTGGGAAAATTGATAAACAATATGGGAGGGATTAGATTTAGATCAACATCTCACACCCTACACCAAGTTAAATTCAGAATGGGTGAATGACTTGAATATAAAGAGGGAAACTATAAATAAGTTGAGTGAACATAGAATAGTTTACTTGTCAGATCTCTGAGAAAGGAAAGATTTTAAAACCAAGCAAGAGTTAGAGAAAATTACAAAATGTAAAATAAATGATTCTGATTATATCAAACTAAAAAGCTTTTGTACAAACAAAAACAATGTAGCCAAAATCAGAAGGGAAACAACAAGTCAGGAAAAAAATCTTTGTAACAAAAAACTCTGACAAGGGTCTAATTACTCAAATATACAAGGAGTTAAACCAATTGTATGAAAAATCAAGCCATTCCCCAATTGATAAATGGGCAAAGGACATGAATAAGCAATTTTTAATAAAGAAATCAAAAGTATCAATAAGCACATGAGAAAGTATTTTAAATCTCTAATAATTCTAAATTCTCTAATAATTAGAGAAAGGCAAATCAAAAGAACTCTGCCAAGAATGTCAATCTTTCACAACCCTTCCTCATTAATTGAAGTTCTCCTCCTTCCTTCTTCAAGGTTTAATTAAGCCACCTCCTTTTTGAAAAAAAAAATCATTACTTCTCCAACCTATACCTGAGAAAGAGCTTTCCATACTCAAATATCCCATAGAATTTTACATAAAACTGTCTTTTGGGACTTATCATCACTCTTTCTTTTATAATACATTCCAGGAAAATCCAGTTGACTTGATATGTTATGGGAAGTAAATATTTTTTTCAACCTGAGACTAACCCATTAATACATCATTGATGTGACTGAATATATCTCCTAGGTCTCAATAGTTGCCAATCAATCATAAAGATCAACAATTAAATCACAGTGTACTGAGAGGTATTTGATAGGTTCAGCCTGGTGGATTGGGGTCACCTCTACTTTCTTATTTTAGTCTTCAAGAAGAGTATTGGTTTGTAGAACACTGGAGAATAGCTGGAGAGAGAACAACAATAAAGCCAAAGCAGAACCTGGGATATGGTGCAGGGAATGGGAAAGCTCATATATCTACAAAAATTCCTTCTCCTGAATGTCTGATGTTAGTCTTGGATGGGCTGTGTCAGAAGGATATGATTTGCATGTGGTTTTACCCATACAGACCTAAAAGGGGTCAAGGCCAACAATGTTGGGATCTTTCAAATACATGATCACAGGTAAATATGAGGACAAATAGTCTAGACTCTTAGACAGATGAGAAGGGATTTCCTGGAAAATGTTAAATTACTGGGGATTTATGGTATCCAGTCTTTGGGAAAAGAAATGAAATAGATAGATAGATAGATAGATAGATAGATAGATAGATAGAGTCAGCTTCTTGGAGAGAAGACGACCAAACATTTGGTAGAGGTAATGGAAGAACATCAAAGGCCCAAGCTGTGATATTGATGAAGAAAACCACAACTTTATCTTTCATTTCTAAGATATTAATTTTAATAGTTTAAATCTAATTGAAAGGGTATTACCCTGAAAATAATCCCAAATTCATCTCTTTAGGGGATGATTTAAGGTTTTAGGCCCATATAAGCCACTTGAGGTTAAAGTACACTACCCTGGGTTGTGAGGATATCTCTCTCTAACAATACCAAGATTAGCTGGTGATATACTGGATAAAGCCCTGGGACTGTAATTTAAAAGACTTGAATTCAAATCTGTCCTCAGATACTTTCTGGCTGTCTGATCCTGGACATGTAACTTAACCTCTATCTATTGGTCATGTGAAAAAATATTCATAAAACTAAAACCCCAAAATAAAAACATCCTTAAATAAAATAAAGTGAAAAATAATCTGCTTCAATCCATATTCAGACTTCATCTGTTCTTTCTCTAGAGGCAGATAGCATTTTTTGTCATGTCTTTCAGAATTGTCTTCGATCATTGTATTACTCAGAATAGCAAAGTCTCTCACAGTAGATCATCATATAACATTGCTATTACTACATAACAGTGTTCTCCTGATTCTGCTCACTTCACACTGCATCACTTCATGTAAGTCTTTCAAGGTTTTTCAGAAATCATCTTGCTCATTATTTCTTATAACACAATAATATTCCAAACAGTCATATCCAAAATTTGTTCTATCATTCTCCAACTGATGGACATCCACCCAATTCCCAATTCCCTGCCATAAAAAGAGAGTAGCATCTAATTTCAAAGCTTCTTGTGATGATCAATATATGGGAAGATAATATTTGTAAAGTGCCAGTGCCTAGAATATAATAGACTTTAATAAATGTTTATTCCCTTCCTCCCTCCCTTTCTTCATTTCCAAGGAGACTCCATAATATTCAAGTGGTGTTATTAAGCTAGAACCCTGAAAAGATTACGAGAGAGAAAGAGTATTTACCATTCTAGAAATCCTAGGTTTCTTTTGCTTCAAGTGGAAGTCTGTAGAATTACCATGTGTGGTTTCCTAAGATTCTGTCTTACAACTTTTTCTCTTATGCCTCCATTCAAGGGATTCTTAATCTTTTTCATATCATGGACCCCCTTGGTAGTCTGATAAAGCCTGTGGACCCCTAATAAGAATGTTTTCACTAATGCTAGTGTTTTTCTCTACTTATTATCTCTAATTTAGCCTATATAAAACTTAAAATATGCTATATGCACATAAACATAAATATATATCAAGGGATCCATTGTCTACAAAATCCTGTTGCTCCTAAAATTGCCCTAAACTTTTTCTTAAGTGGAGGGTGCACTCAATTTTTGAATATCTTCAAAATTGCTTAGGAGAAATAGAATGGGCACTAGCAGTTAAAATGAACCCTAAATATTCCACTTTGGGGAAACACCACTGACCCTTTGTCATTAAGACCTCGTGACCTCGTTTATGTAGTTCTAAAAGAAGATGTTTACTATCTTCTTGGTATGCTGTGGCATTTGGTGAGGCCAAGAACAAATCATCCACATATTGAATTAAATAGCTATTCTTAAATGTAATATTATCCGTATCTTGACTCAAAATTTGTGAGAACAATGTAGGAATATCCATGAAGCTTTGTGGCAGTCGGCACCAAGTCCAATGGAAAACTTTCCAGGTAAAAGCAAATATATTCCTGGAATTTTCATGAATTGGTTTTGAGAAAAATGCTGAGCACAGATTTACTACAATAAAGTATGTGGCTGTTCTAGAAAAAGAGGAGATAATTGTGTTTGGGTTTGGAACCACAGGATGTTTTTTTTTTTTATGGCATGATTATTTACAGCCCTTAAATCTTGTACAAATCTATATACATATTTTCCATTTCCATACATAATTTTGGCTTTTTAACAAGTAAGATAGATATATTACATTCAGATTTGCATGGAATTATTATTCCTTGCACAATTGACAAATTTATTACTGCGGTAATTACTCAATTGCCTCTTATGATAGAGAATACTGAGGAATGGAAGAAGGTGGGCCACCTTTCATTTTAATTTGCATAACAACAGGTGATTTAAGTAGGCCTACATCAGAAGAAGTTGTGACCCAGAGAGATTCAGGTATATCAGCTGGTATTTCAAAGGTGGGAGGCTCCTTCACCTCTTGTCTCTCTTCAGAGTAGTACAGGAAGCAAATTTAAAGATTCCTCAGGCAATTCTAATGTTATAGTGCCATTTTGAGCACATGTTATTGTGGCTCTAAGTTTACATAATAGGTCTCTTCCTAGCAAATTTATAGGAGAACCAGGCATCAAAAGAAAAGAATGTTTTACTGATAAAGGTCCCAGAGATACCATTTGAGGGGAAAGATTTGGGATCTTTTGAGGTGTTCCTGATACACCTACTACATTTAGAGATCCAATAGAATTGCATTATGCATCTGATTTACTCACCAAAACTGATCTGGAAGCTCTAGTATCTAAGAGGCAATCATAATATGTGTTCCCAACTTTCATGGTCACATGAGGTTCATTACTATGTGGTGGGGAATGGATAGGGATAATTGACATTAAAATATCAGGGTCTGGGAAATCAAAGGTTTCATTCTTTGATTCTAGGGCCCCTGCCCCCCATTGCACCTTCATGAAGTTCCTTGAGTATTCCTCTGGCATCCCCCATGCTGAGCGGGATGTTACCCTGAGTATAGCATGGATGAACCCAATTTCAGATATTGTGTTTCAAGTCTTGACTTGATTAATTTGGATTATCTCTGTAGTTGTTTTTATTATGATGGTGATTATTGTTGGATCTATAATTATTGTTATTTATGAAATTACTATTTTTCCTAAAATTCATGTTATTTAATTCTTGACTCCAGTTTCTGCAATTTAACATTAAGAACCCTTTTTTCCACATAAATAACACTTTGGTGTTTTTTTTTTGTTTTTTTGGGTTTTTTTGTGGATTCTAGCAAAGGGGGTATGGTCATTGCTCAATTTGCTTTTTCCAGCTTTTCGCTTAAATTTTATTTTCTTTCTTTAATTCTTCTACTGATTCACTATGTAATGGGGTGGGAGGGTGATTAGGAGGATTGGGGATATGGTATAGAACAAGTTAGAGAAGGATGGAAATCCCCTCCTCCCTCACAGCCATCTCTATTACTGAGAGAAAAAAATGTTCTCCCCTTTGGAAAAGGGGAATCCCAAAAGGGCGTGCTGCTATTGGGGAGTTGAAGGAATGATATCCCCTCAAGGAGAAGTGAGTGATACCCCATTTAGATGATAGTGCAAGTTGAGGAACACCCTCCTTGCTCACAGCAGATCATGCTTTTATATTTAGGAATTTGATATTATATAGATATATATTTTAAGGTGTGGTTTCCGGGAATCAATAATTCAGATTGATTCCATAATTAAAATAGATCCAAGTCAGGATGGGTTTTATGGTAGTTTATTTACAATTAGAAGGGTAGAAGGCAAGGAAATAGAGAGAGGAAGAGGCTAGTCTGGGTCTGCAGAGACCCGGACAGAGAGAGGATTAAAAGGCTAATTAAACTAGGCAACACGCCACAAGGTCTTAGCATTCAAAGAGGCAAGAGACCTACTTAAGATAGAGAGTCTGGAAATGCCAAGGTAGGCCAAGGAAGTCAGCCTAACTTACCCATGTGACAATTTAGAGGAGAAGCTACCTGAGGTCTCAGCTGAGATCCTTCAGCAACAAGTTCAAAGCGGGAACTCCTCAACAGGAAGTTATCAACATACTTGAAGAGATAGTGTCTTTCGTCACTTCCCGTGGGTCCACCTCTAATTCACATGGACAAATGGCAGCCTCTACACTGATTTGGACTGCCCAAAGGGCAGTCCCTTGTTCTTGATTTGTTACTTATTGTCACGTGTGGGTAACTCATCTCCCCTCCTCACTAAGGGAGGTGGCTAGAGTTTTAACTATGAATGGGCTTGAGCTAATTCCATTTACACAATGCTCAAAATGGAGATCAGCCTGCTTTCCTGTTGCACTCCCTCCATGGCCAGTCTCTCTCCAATAGGACCAACACAGATGTGCTCGTAAAAGTACTTGGATGTTTAATCAGGAAGAACAAAGGTAGGGAGAAGGTAGGTATGAAAGCAGCAGGAAAGGGGGTGCGGGTATCCCTAAGCCAAAGGTCTGTCACTCTGGCAAATACCCACCAAGCCTCAGACCTGAAGATGAGCCAAGGTGTCCCTCAACCAGAGCTTCTCCTTCCCAACCCTACTAATATTATTCCTATAAACTATATTTGCTAGAAGTCCAGGTGGTGCTAGGATGAAAGACCCCTAATCCCTTATACTTGATTGGATTTTAGTGATAGTGATAAGTGATTAATATAATTCCATTATAATCTTAAAATTACAATTAGTAGAATTTATGATTTTTATAAGGATCTCTAAGGCATAAAACTCTTTCTAAGGGGACTTTCAACCCCTCCCTAAGTTGATACTTCCCTTTTAACATAAGATGCTGACCATATGAGTTTCAGGTCCCAAAATGCTGCATCATGGCCTGATATGGTACAAGCATGCAGACCCCTCACATTTTGGAAATAACCATCTTTCCCAACTCAATTAGATGAGCCCTGAGATAATGGTCATCAGTATTTCTTAATAAGGTTATCGTCTTGTGATTTGACCTTAAGACAAATATGGGTTTTCCTAAATGAAATAACCAATCAACTTTGTAGTTGGGTAATGGTTTCTAAAAAGATCTACATAATGCTGTGTCTTATGATATAAATCACCAACCTTGTTTAAAAATATTCACTATGTATATAAACCTGCTGTCAGACATTTGTCTCTTGCTGGGGGTCCAACTATGTAACATGTACAAGATTCTGGGTTTATCTGGGAGATTTGGCCCTCTTCCAATAAACTCTAAAATTCTACCTTGACTTGGAGAAATTTGGCTTTTTGACTTTGTTTACCTAAATTTTCTATATCAGGGCAGTGGGATAAAATTTCCACCACAGTGGGATACAATTGGGCAAAACCCAAGGTGAGTGTGGTTCAGGGAATGGCTCCCCAGAAGAAGTCCAGTAACCCTAAACTCAATTAACTCTGTTGATGATATGAGTGAATGTTGGTAAGGCATGATGTCACAGGTGCAAGTTTCCTATTCAGGTCAGGAAACCCAAAATGGCCTCTTCAGGGGATCTCAGAGCCAGATTCATGCCCTTTCTCTCTGGCTCCAACCCCCAAAAAGCCCTAGTTGGGTTTTTCTCTCCCAGAAGTCTCTGCTATTCCAACAGTCACTTCAGCTCTTCTTCATCCCCAACATTCCATGGCAGTTTTCCAAAATGCCATAGCTTGCCTCATTCTTACAATATCATCTTCATCTTACCTCTGGTGGCCATTAAATATGTATACAGCTACTCTCCTCAATTCTTCAAGGTCCATACTAGACCAGTTCAGGCATTTGGTTTTAAAATAATCTTTTGCCTCTTTACAGCAGTTTTTGCAGTGCCTTCTAATTTCCCTGACATCCCTTTCTCTGGAAAGGTCTAAGTCTATATATCTACCTCCCAGCTCAATAAGTCTATCTATAAATTGGGAGAGATTTTCATTGCTTTTTTGTTTTAAACTTTCATACTTTGTCTATGTGCCTGGTCTTTCAGAATAAGCTCTCATTGCTGTTAATAATGCCTCTCTAGCCTGGCATAGTTTTGTGTAATCTTTTTCATTGTCAGGGTTCCATTTTGGATCCTCATGTGGCCAACAAATTGCTCTCCTTCCTTGGGCTTGATTAACAAAAGAGATAATGTTATTGTTCTCTCTTTCTCTCAAAAAAGTTTGAAATAAATTCTCAATATCAACCCTTCCAGGGTCATACTTCTGAAAAAATGTCCTCTAGTTTGTTTTTGGTTATTTTAATAATCACAATTGGACCATCTTCAAAGGAAGGAGAGTTTTGTTTGAGTCTCTCAATATTCTGGGGGATGAATGGTGTATAGTGCCTAAGGGAAATTACATCTCCATTCTTATTAAAGGTACTGACTTCAGGAAGAATAGAGTTTCAGCTGAATTATTTTTGGTTTCTGTCTCTAGGTTTTACGTTTGGTCTTCAATGGGGTAGGTAAGGAGAGGGGGAGGAGTAGATAAGTTGAGAGGGAGGGGTTTTGGGTAGGGAGGGGCAGAGGGATAAGAGGTAGGAGAATGGGGAATGGTTTTAGCGGGGGGAAGGGGCTGGGGCAGAGGAAGAAGGATGAGAGTTAGGAATGGGGGAGGGATGGATTAGGCAGAGGGTTGGGGGGCCTGGGGGAGAGGAAAAGGATGGGAGGTAGAGACAGAGGAGGAAGAATGGGAGGTACGGGTTCTTTGAGTTCTGGAGATATCATTCATTTTAGCAAGTGACTTACGAACACTCTTGCTTAGTGTTAAGTAGGGGTGCTACTGGATATCTAAAAATCATTTCTGAAGGCCCCTTAAAATCAATTTAAAATTTTAGGTCATTAAATTCTCCAAAGGTTGAAAGCAGTTTGATGGAGTCCATCCATCATCATCTATGTAAAAATTAACAAAGGCAAAAAGGCACAAAAGGCTCTTTTGGCAACATGTGACCTTGATGGATTTGGTAGAAAATCCAGCATCTATAAGGACCTATGGTTTTGCTTTGGAATAGAGTTCGTGCAACTAGGCTATAGGCTTTTACATGGTATTTTCTCCAGTCCAGTTGTATGGGGAGGTACAAATAAAGATAGTAAGTTTGGTGTAAATAAAAACAGCATAACATAGCATATAGCTAATAGCCAATACACAGTAAATTAAAGTGACATAGTGTAACAGAATATATTAGATTAGATCAATATGTGAACTTAACAGACGAAATTAAATCTTAAAACAATGAAAAAAACTACACACACACACACACACACACACACACACACACACACACACACACAAATACACTGTTTAAATGTAGACTCCTTAAGAGTAGGAAATGTCTTCTGCCTTTCCTTGTATTTCCACTGCTTAGCTTAGTGCCTGGCACAAAATAGGCTATTAATAAATGCTTATTGACTAAATAAAATGCATAAAATAAAATACATCAGACTACCAAGGAAGCAAATTGTATTGAAATAAAAATGTTTAAAAAAGCATAGAACTCTACAGACTCAAGATTAAGAACCCTCATCCTTTGTCTGAAACAACACTGTTACCTTCACTCTTATTTACATGTTTCCAAGTGGAGCTGGGGAAAATTAGAAAATCATCCTTACTTGATCCACTAAAATTTTATGTTATGTAATCTCAATGGGCTCTCACTGTCCCTCTTAATACAGCTGCTCTTCCAAACTTTTTCTTCCCTCCTTAAGCCTTGTACAGCTTCTCCTTCTCCCACTCTTAGTCAAGGTCTGTGCCTCATATGTCACTGGAAAAATTATACCATTAGCCAAAATCTTCTTCTTTTCTGTTTCTCTTCAAGTCATATCATCCAAATGCTCTATGCCACTAACTGTACTTTCACCCATGTCTCTCTTTTCCTTGTTGAGGAAAACCACTCTATATGCACTGGGAATCCCATCCTGTCTTATCCAATAGATTTCCCACTCCATCATCCCCACTCTCACTCATCTTCAATCTCTCTGTCTATTTACCATTTTCTTACTACAAAAAGTATGTCCATGTCTTTCCTATCCTCAAAAAATCCTTCATTAGAACTATCTGTCCTTGCTATCTATGGTCCCATATTTTTCTTCCCTTTCTTTGAGAAAGTTTTCTTCAATAGGTACCTCCACTTCTTTTCCTCTTACAATATTTAACTCTTCTGTCTGACTATTCACTTCATTCAAGTGAAACTGCTTTCTCCAAAATTATAAACAATATCTTAATTGACTAATTTAATGACCTTTTCTCACTCTTTATCCTTCTTGACTTTTCTGCAGTCTTTGCTGATCAGCTTTTTCTCCTAAAAACTCTTTTCTCTCTCTAGCCTTTTATGACACTACTCTTTTTTCTTTATCCTTTTACCTACCTGGCTACTTCTTCTCAGGCCCCTTTGCTAAATCTTTAATCACCCCCTAACTGCTGATATTCCACCAGGTTCTCTCATAAACCCTCTTCTCTTCACCCTCTCTGCTGTTTCACTTGATGAACTCATCAACTCCCATAAATTAAGTGATCATATCTATGCTAATAATTCTTTTTATGCTAACAATTCTTTTTTGATTTTATTCATTTATTTATAACCAATTACGTGTTATAACAAATTTCCACACACTATTTCCCAAGTTATGTACTAAAACTTCACTCTCTCTTTCTCTTTTCCCTTCTGCCTCTCAATGCTGGCAGGCAATTCAAGTTGCGTTAAACATATATTATCATGTATAACATATTTATTGTTTATTTTTGTATGTGAGTAACTTTATAAAACCAAAACCCCAAAATATAAGCCCAAATAAACATATGCTTTCATCTGCATTGTGACTCCAACAGATCTTTCTTTGGAGTTGGATAGCATTCTTTATCCTAAGTTCCTCAGAATTGTCCTGGATTACTGTATTGCAGATAATAGCTAAGTCTTTCATACTTGATCATTCCACAATATTGTTGTTACTGTGTACAATGTTTTCCTGGTTCTGCTTATTTCACTCTGCATCAGTTCATGTAGGTCTTTCCAACTCTTTCTGAATTCATCCTGTTCATCATTCCTTACAGCACAATAATATTCCATCACCATCATATACCACAATTTGTTCAGCCTTTTCCCAATTGGTGGGTATCCCCTTAATTTCCAGGTCTTTAGCACCACAAAAAGAGCAGCTATAAATATTTTTATATGAGTAGGTTCTTTCCTTTTTTGTTTAATCTCTCCAGGACACAGACCCAGTAGTGGTATTACTGTATATCAAAGGGTATGCATTGTTTTATAGCCCTTTAGGCATAGTTCCAAATTGCCTTCCAAAATGATTAGATCAGTTTGCAGATCCACCAGCAATGCATTGGTGTCCTGATTTCTCTACATCCCCTCCAACATTTATCATTTTCCTTTACTGTCATATTAGCCAATCTGATAGGTGCAAGGTGGTACCTCACAGTTGCTTTAATTTGCATTTCTTTAATCAAGAAGTATTTAGAACATTTTTTCATATGAGTATTGATCACTTTGATTTATTCAAAGTGAAAACTTCCTATTCATAACCTTTGACCATTTGTTAAGCTAAAAATTCTTGAAGCAATTTATTCCATCCTTACTTCTTTCCTGATTTTTAGTCATATCTCTCACAACCTATTGAATACCTCAAATTGGATGTTTGATAGACATCTTGAACTCAATCTATCCAAAACCCAACACATTACCCCTTCTCTTAAATCCTCCCTTCTTCTTAATTTTCTTATTCCTTCTGAGAGTACCATCATCCTTCCAGTCACCAAGACTCAAAAGCTTCACTCCTAGCTTTCTCTTACCATTGCCCACAACATGCTGTCTATTACCAAGGATTTCCAGGTTCACCTTTATGATATTTCTTTCATATGGCCCCTTCTCTGACATTGGCAACATACTGGTATAGAACCTCATCACCTCATTTCTGGATTATTGCAATAGCTTGTTGATTGATTTTCCTACCAGAAGACTATCTCCACTTGAGTCCATCCTCCATTTACCTGCCTTAAATCAGTCTTTCTAAAGAAATGGTCTGGCTATGACATCTCTTACTCAATAAGTTCTACTGGTGTTCTATCACTTTTAGGATCACATACAATATCCTCTGGTATTCAAGGCCCTGAAAAACTTCCCCATGACACACTTTTGAAGTCTTCTTATGACTTGGACTCCCACCCACCCATTCTATTCTATCCATTGTCACTGGCCTCTTTGTTGTTTCTTAAACAAGCTATGGGATTAGGATTCACTATCCCTCATATCTACAATATTTGTCTTCATTTTTACCTACTGATTTCCCTGAATTTCTTGTTGATATGTTGTCTTTCTCATTAGACAATGAGTTTTTCCTCAAGTACAATGACTCTTTTGCCTTTCTTCATATCTCTAGCACTTAGCATAGTGCCTGAAATATGAGAGGTACTTAATAAAGTTTATTGACTGAGTTGCAAGTTGAGAGGTAAGATGGCAGAATAAAGGACCCTCTGCTTCCCTGCTTCACACACACACACACACACACACACACACACACACACACACACACAAATGTCTTCAAAGCAGAGGAAAGTTAGAGGAACATGTTTCACAGGGTAAGAGGAGAGAGCAGTCCAGGTAGCAAACCATCTGTGAGAACCAGCAGATGGGGGAACAGCCCATGCCTCTGCCAGACAATGAAGCTACAGAACAGGAACAAACTCAGCTGGAGCTAATCCAAACAGTTAAAAAGTCAGGAAACCTACAAACTCTCATATGACATCAGATTCTGGGACTATAGGACTAATAGGGAAAATGTAGAAAAATGAGCAAAAGACAAAAAAAAACTGACCTTAAAAAGTTACTTTAATGACAAGATCATATGAACTCAGAAGAGGACAACAATGCCAAAAAGAAAATATGTGAAGCCTCAAAGAAAAGTGTAAAAGGATGTCAGGCCTCAAAAGAATCTCTGGAAGAACTTGAAAAAAAGTTAAAAAAAAAAACAAACAAAAAAGAAGAATTGATAGAAAAATTGAACAACTGGGAAATAAATTCACTGAAGAAAACAACTCCCTCAACTAAATGGAATACGTGGGAAAAAATGAAGAAAACATCTCTTTAAAGGGGTGGATTAGCCAAATAGAAAAGGAAGCACAAAATTCAAGGAAGAAAATAACTTCTTCAAAATTAGAATTTGACAAATAGAAGCTAATGAAACTATAAGACAGTAGGAAACAGTAAAAAAAAATTTAAAGTGAAAAAAATAGTGCAAAACCTAAAATACCTCACTGGAAAAAGTGACCAACCTAGAAAATAGATCCAGAAAATTTAATCTTAAAAAATCTAAAAATCATTGGAATTCCTCAAAGTCATGATTTTTAAAAGAGCCTGGATATCATATTACAAGAACCTATCAAGTTAAACTGTCCAGATTTCCTCAAAAAAAGAGAGAGAAAAGAGAGAATCCACCAAATATCTTCTGAAAGAAATCTCAAAATAAAATACTCAAGGCTATTGCAGCAAAATTCCAGAACTCCCAGGCCAAGGAAAATTTCTAGAATTTGTCTGAAGGAAACAATTCAAATATCAAATACACAAAAAGATCGATACACACAGGACCTAGTGGCTTCTACATTAAAGCATCAGAGGCACGGAATATGACATTCTAAAAGGCCAAGGATCCAGGACTATAATCTAGAATTACATATCCAGCAAAATTGAGCATAGTTCTCCAAGAGAAAAAATTGACTTTTAATGAAATAAAGAAATTTAGATTTTCCTGACCCCCCCCAAAAAAAAACAGGCCTGAAAGGAAAACCTGATGAGCAAATTCGACACTCAAGAGAAGCATAAAATGGTAAAATGAAAACTTGAAGGTTTTGATAGGTTTGACCTGAGTATGTTCATATCTGAGAAAGTGATAATTTAAATAATTAAGATATCTATGGTATTTGAGAACACAAAGGTCCTTAAAGTATATCTAAAGTACCTAAGAAACTTAGGAACTACTTCATTATTAGAGAAATATAAAGGAGTATGCATAAAAAGAGCGAAGGAAGCCAGATAAGGTGAGCTGATGTTTTTAAAAAAGAATGGGAAAGAGGAACACATGGGGAGAAGAGAAAAGGAGAAACAGAAGAGGGTAAACTACCTCTCATTAAGAGGCACATAAGTGGCAAATACAGTGGAGCATAAGTTGAGTGGGGTGGCTATGACTGAATCTTACTTTCATCAGAATTAGCTCAAAGTGGGAATAATACAACACTCAATCAGCTGTATACCCTTTAGTGAAGTAGGAAGATAGGAGGAATAAGAGAGGTGAGGGACGGAAAAAAAGAATGCTGAATTGAGGGAGGCAAGTCATTGAAAAAAAATTCTATAACCAGGTAAAGGCTAAAAGGAGAGAGAGAGAAGAATAAAGAAAAGGAAAATAAAATGGAGGGAAGCACAATTAGTAATCATAACTATGAGTGTGAATGAGATTAATTCACTCATAAAACAGAAAAGGAGAGCAAAGTGGATTAAAAACCAAAACCCTAAAATATGTTGTGTACATCAAACATTTAAAACAGGGAGATACAAAGAGTATATACAAAGAGTAAAAGTAAGAGCGTGGAGCAGAGTCAACTATGCCTCAGCTATAGTTAAAAAACAGGGATTGCAATAATGATTTAAGACACAGCAAAAGTAAAAATTGATCTAATGGAAAGAGATGAGGGCGGAAATTACATCATGATAAAAGGTACCATGGGCAATAAAACAATCAGTAATAAATATGTTTACCCCAAATGTCATAGAATCCAGATTCCTAAAGGAAAAGAGACATGAATTATAGGAGGAAATAGATAGTAATATGTTACTAGAGGGGGGGGCTCTCAAACTTTGCCTCTCAGAAGTTAATAAATCCAACCAAAAAAAAATAAGCAAGAAAGAAGTTAAAGGGTAAATAGGACTCTAGAAAAACTGAATAATTGTTAGTCCTTTGGAGAAAACTTAATGAGAAAAGAAAGAAGTACACCTTTTTCTCAGCAGTAAATGGAATCTTCACAGAAATATACCACAAAATTATGCATAAAAACCTCACATGCAAATGTAGAAAAGCAGAAATATTAAATGCATATTTCTCAAACTGTAGTGTAATAAGAATTGAACTCAATAAAGGATTGCAGAAATAAAGAATAAAACTTAATTAGATTCTAAACAATCTTATTATAAAGAACAAATGAGTCAAATAATTAATCATAGGAACAATCAACAATTTCATTAAAGAAAATAACAATGAGGGAACAGCATATCAAAATTTATGGGATGTGTCCAAAGTAGTACCAAAGGAGGGGGAGGGAGAATCATGAATCATGTAACCATGACTTAATTTGAAAAATTAAAATAAAAAAACCAGAATTGATCTACTGGAAAAAGAGCTTTAATAATCCACTGAAGAAAAGAATAATATAGGGGGGAGGAGGAATGGAGGGATGGTTAAAAGTAAAACATTTGTATGGAGGGATAGAGTGAGAGGAGAAAGTGCAGGATTAAAAGGGGAAAACAAGATTAAGGAGATTACACAGATGGTAATCATAACTGCAAATGTAAATGGGATGAACTCACTCATAAAATAGTAGTGGAGAGAGCAGAGTGTATTAAAAAACCGAATCCTACAACATGTTATTTACAAGAAACACATTTGAGGCAGGTAAACACACAGAGAATAAAGGTAAGGGAATAGAGTAAAATTTATTGGGCTTCAAATGATAGCTAGAAAAACAAAAGAAGCAATCATGATCTCAGGCAAAGCTTAAGCAAAAATAAATCTGATTAAAAGTGATAAGGAAGGTAATTATATCTTGATCAAAGCTAGTATATACAATGAAGTAAATCAAATTTGTAAGAATACAAGTCATTCCCCAATTAACAAATGGTCAAAGAATATGAATAAATTGTTTTTAGATGAGGAAATCAATGCTGTCAATAATCACATAAAAATGCTCTAAACCTCTCTTGATTAGAGAAATGGAAATTAAAATGACTCTGAGGTACTATAACACATCTATCAAATTGGTCAATGTGGACAGTAAATTAAAATGATACAATTTTGAAGGGATGTAGCAAAATTGGGACACTAGTGCATGCTGGTGGAGCTGTGAACTGATCCAACCATTCTGGAGCTAAATTTTGAACTTCGCCCAAGGAGATATAAAAAACAATTCATACCCTTTGACACAGTAATACTATTACTAGATCTGCATCCTGGAGAGATCAAAAAAAGAGAAACGACCTATTGTATAAGAATATTTATAGCTGTTCTTTTTGTGGTAGCAAAGAACTGGAAATTAAGGGGATGTCCATAAATTGGGGAATAGCTGAACAAATTGTGATATATAATGATGGTGGAATATTATTGTGCAGTAAGGAGTGATGAACAGGATGAATTCAGAAAAAGCTGGAAAGACCTGCATGAACTGATGTAGAGTGAAATAAGTAGAAGAAGGAAAACTGTACATAGTAACAGCAATATTATGGAATGGCAGGTATTATCAGCAATACAATGATCCAGGACAATTCTGAGGGACTTAAGACAAAGAATGCTATTCACCTCCAGAGAAAGAACTGTTGAAGTTGTTTACTTCAGATAGAAGTATACAAATTTTCAATTATGTGGGTTTATGTTTTGAGATTTTAGCTTTATAAGATTATTCACAAAAATGAATAATAAGTTTTGCATGATAATACATGTATAATCCAGATAGAATCTCCTGCCAGCACCATGGAGGGGTGGATAAGGAAGAGAGGGAGATAAGTTCAGTCATATAGCTTTGGAAAACTTATGAGGGAATTTTTTATTACTTGTAGTTGGTAAAAAAGAAAAGAACATAAAAAACATGACTGCTGGAAATGTGAACTGAAACAATCATTCTGGAGAGCAATATGGAACCAGTCTCAAGAGGCCACAAAACTATGTATATCCTTTGACCCACCAATACCAACTACTGGGTCTGTATCCCAAAGAAAGCAGAGATAAGGTAAAAGGACCTACCAGTAACAAAATATTTTTAGCAGCTTTAACTGTACTGGCAAAGAATTGGAACCTGAGAGGTTGTCCATCACTTGAAGATTGGATAAACAAGTTATGGTATAGGGTTGCAATGGAATACTAGTGACCATAAGGAAAAATTGTTAGGATGAGTTCAGAAAAACATGGAAACACTGATATGAACTGATGTAAAGTGAAGTGAGCAGAACCAAGAGTACAATGTATACAGTAACAGATATATCATACAATGATCAACTGTGAAGGACTAAACCATTATCAGCAAAGCAAGTCACCAAGATTACCACAAGGGACTCATGTAGAAAATGCTATTCACAGCCAAAGAAGGAGCCAAAGAATCTGAGTGCAGATCAAAACATGTCATCTTCCACCATATATCTTTCATGAGTTTTCTGTTGTATGCCTGATATGTGTCTTCTATCATTACATGAATAATATAGAAATATACATGAAAGTATAGGAATAACCTATATTGTAATATTTATCACCTAAGGAATAGGGAGAGAAGCTGGGGGATATCAATTTTAAAATTTAAAGAAAAATTGCACAAATAAGAGAAATTGTGCCAAGATTAAAAGGAAAGCAGAAAATGTTGTGGAAATGTTATAGACAGTCTTTCATAGAGATACACAAAATATATAGAGAAATTTGACAAATTTATAACAATAAGAGCTATCCTCCAATTGGTAAATGCACAGAAGATATGAATAGACAATTTTCAAATGAAGAAATCAAAGTCAAACCAAGGTAGATGAAGGATAATTAAAAAAAAATACTTGGAAAGAACTAACCGGATAATGGATAGTGAAATGAGTAGAAGTAAAAGAACATTACACAAAGCATGAAATGGATATTGGAAGAATAAATTGTGAATGCTACCTCCAGAGAGTGAAATAAAAGGTGAAAATATAAAATTTATATGAACAATGACTTCTGTGATGTGGAAAGGTTGGGGAGGAATTGGAACACTTTTAAATGGGATTTATTATGTAAATATAAAGACAGTTAAGCTAAACATAAGAGATTTGTGCTTTCATTCATGTACAATCTTTTTCTGTGTCTATGGAAATGCTTGTTTCATTTGGTTTTGGAAACTTTGGGAAAAAAATTTTAAAAAAATAAAGTATAGAGTTGGCCATGTCATTACCCACCTTCTTGCTCAATGAGATCTAGCCACTTCTTATTACTTCCAGGATCAAATATAAAAACCTTTATGTTATTTAAAATTATTCTTAACATAACTCCAATCTCACATTCTAGAAATGTCAGCTACTTGTAGTTTCTCAATTATAACATGTCATTCTCAATCTCCATGGCCTTGATATCATTTGCAGCATGTATGATTGAAAGAGAGAGGGAGGATCATGTAGCAAGATGGAATTCTTTCAATTAATCCTCATATGTTGTGGCCTACATGCCCCTCACAATCCTAGTTACATTCTTCACAATCCACTTTGTCAAGATCTTTCCTATCAATCTAACTCACAGGAAAAATGAATCCCTAGTAAAATATTGCTCACAAGTGATTCACTATAATGGCAATTAAGGAGTTCAGTGGATTGAGTATCAGGTTGGACTTAGGGAGATCTGAATTCAAATCTGGTCTTTCACACCTAATAGCTAGGCAACTAAGTGCAAGCCATTTAACCTCTATTTGCCTCAGTTTCCTCATCTATAAAATGTGAATAACATAATTCCTATGGTTATTGTGAGAATCAAATAGATGATATTTCCATAGCTTTTATCACAGAGCCTGGTATTTAGTAGGCACTACATAAACGTTAGGTGTTATTATGATTATTATTATAGTCTCTGGATGAAAACTTCCTAGGAGGTGGAAACCACCATGCCTCTAGGAAGACTAAACATCCCAGGTCCTCTAGTTAATCTTCCTATGATGTAAACTCAAAATACTTAATTATTTGACTTCCTCTGAATGTTCTTCACCTCCATTCTCCTTAAAATTTGGTGCTAGACATAATATTCCAGAAGTGACCCAAATAGGGCTGGGTATAGGATAATTTTAAGCTCCTTATTCCAGGAAGTTAGGCTTTCCTCAGCTCTCAGATAATCATTGTTCTTTAAAGATTTGATTAAATGCAAAAGAACAAATACAAATTTGCAACCATGTGTGGTCCTTCTTCATACTAGATTATAAGCTCTGTGAGAGTAGATACTATGCTTTCTAACCTTTGCATCTATTCCAGTACTTAGTCCTGGTCATCAGAGATCAGACTGTGTGGACAAGGTACTAACCAACTCCACTTGTAGCTCTAAACTCAAAGATCACTTGATCCAAAGGCAGGTGAGAGTGTGACAGTCAAGTGCAAGTGCATGGAGTCATTGTGGAGGTGAAGGAGATCCAAATGGTGGAAAATTACAAAGCCCATGCCAAACTAAGCAAGTATTTCCAGAAATGAATGTTCTGCATGCAAAATGTTCTTAATAAATATTTATTAGACTAAATCGAATATACAAAAATGACACACAAATTGAGATCCCTTGAAAGTTATCAAAAAATGTTACAGTTCCCATACCATTTGCTCCTTAGTTGGCCAGAGATTTAGAGCAATTGTTAAGCTATACCATCTCTGTCCCAATCTGATTGTTTATATTAGCAGCCATCTTTGGCCTGAAGAGCTACAGCTTGTGACTTTTTTATTTCAAGCTTCTGCCAGATGCCTTACTTCTTTCCCAGAAACCTATGTGTGATTCTCAGCTACATACCACCATCCCCTAACCACATGTGATGCTCACTACAGTGTTTCATAATAATATAATTTTTCTTTAGTGACTGTGTCATAATCTAGGGGTTCCCTTACAAAGCCTTGTAGGTTTGTTAAAATAAAGCTGCATGGCATTTCTAATTCAGTAATTTCCCAAAGTAAATGAGGGATAAAAATATCACTTTTCACACAGAAAAAGTCAGAGTGCCACTTTATGCTCAACTACAGAAGAGAAAATTGAGGCCCTATGATTCAATATGATCTTTCCACAAGTCATCAAAAGAACTAAGAACCAAATTGTGCCAATGCCCCAGAACCACCTTGAAAGATTTTCTTGTAGTACATCAGTTTCAGGGGCTGTACATACATAGGAGCATAGGATGTTCCCCTTGTCTGGTTCCAGGACAGAAATTTAAAAAATAAAAAGAAATACTGTTATTGCCAAAAACATAGTTGAAGACAGAAAGGTCATAAAAGAGAGAAAGATAAAAGAGAAAATTGGCAAGAACCAGGGAAATAGAGGAATAATGAAGATGGAAAAAGAGGAAAAAATGGCACAATTTCCTCAAATCTTCACTTTTATTTGACCATTTTAAATGGTCCCTGGAATAACCAGAAATTTCAGAAATCTTAGAGGTGATATGTGAATCAAAGGGAAAGAATATTCTATTTTTCTAGTTGATTTAGGATATATCACCAGTGTTGGGTTGCAGAAGTCAGAGGAATTCAATTCTAGAATTGAATCCACATCATCCTATGCAGTGGAGGTAGTGTGAGAAGGCAGAGGAAAGAGGAGTGGGACAAAGAAACATCAATTATAGGCTGTGCTGGTAGTGAGTGAGGATAGGGCAGAAAAAAAACAAGGTCTTCAATCATGGATCGTAGGATGAGAAATTCATATTTCTGGCCACCTAAATTTCTATTTCATCTATTTCATGAAAGAGAATGTACTTTTCCAACTGACATAAACACCATTTAACAGTTTGCCACATGGCCAAAATTTCAGGTGGTTTGTCTAATTCATGTACTAGTTCATGTACTAAGGTGCACTTTGAAGTTAGGGTGTACATGTTGTAAACCTTAGACTTAGAATACTAGGTGTGGTCCATGTTAGATCTTTAGTGGGTAGAATTTGGATTAAGTCATCAATAAGTGGGGCTAGAAAGGGCATGATCTATTTACAAGGACAAAATGAGATGAGTAATGGAAACTAGGGGTGGGCAGGGTTGACCAGCTCCCCCTGTCGGAGGATGGTCCTCTTAATGGCTTTCATGATCTCTTTGTTGCGTAGGCTATAAATGATAGGATTGAACAATGGTGTGAGCACAGAGTAGACAACAGCCAGGGTCCGGTCAAGGGTCAGTGAGTAACTTTTCTTCAATCGTACATACATAAAGATGATGCTGCCAAAAAAAATGAGAACTACTAAGAGGTGGGAGGCACAGGTAGAGAAGGCCTTCTTCCGCCCTGATGCAGTCTTGATCTTCAGGACAGCCCCAATGATCCGCCCATAGGATGCCATGATGAAAAGAAAGGTGATAATGATGATAAAGGTATTAATGGCAAAGTCCACCAAGACATTGGTGGACGTGTCCTTGCAAGCCAGACTCAACAGGGGTGGAAAGTCACAGAAGATGTGTGGAATCTCATTGTAGCCACAGAATGGGAGCCTAGAGACCAGAATGACTTCAGAAATGGGACATAGGAAGCCACAAGTCCAACAACTTGCCGCCATCTTGGCACAGAGTGCTGGGGTCATGATTGCTGGATAATGAAGAGGCCTGCAGATGGCCAGATACCTGTCATAGGCCATGGCCGTGAGGAGGTAGCACTCAGAAGCCCCTAGGGAATGGAAGAAGTAAGTCTGCAAAAGGCACCCTGCAAAGGAAATTGTCTTTGTCTCACTAAGTAGGTTGGCCAGCATCTTTGGTATGGTAGTGGCTGTGTACCATAGCTCTAAGAAGGAAAGGACACTGACAAAGTGATACATTGGTGTGTGGAGGGCAGAATCAAGTCGGATGACCAAGAAAATGAGCAAGTTGCCAAAAATAGTGAAGAGATAGGCCAGCAACAACAATGTAAAGAGCCAAACCTGGATGTCATCCACATTGGGGAAACCAAGGAGAACAAACTCAGTTACTGTTGTATGGTTGTACTGTTCCATGGAGAGATAGAATCCTGTAATAATAAGAATGAATGAGGAAAATCTTGAGTTGACCGTGCCAAGCAAACTCTCCTTCAGGAAATCTTTCATGAGTGTTCCTCCTTCTAATTATCAAATTATTCAATGGCCTTCCCCAGTTATGACCTCATAAACCTAGTTTGTCTTAACACAAAATTGTAATTGTTCCCTTGGATGAATGATCCAAACTCTACTACTGTACAAAAATAATTCCTCCAAGTTCCATTTTTAATTAATACCTATTGTGATCAATGAACCCTTTCTTTGACATTCTATTAATTTATCACTTTTATTTCATGTTTAACCTAACTTTCCATGTAGTTTGAGTTCTATCAAGGAGAACTTAAAATTAATTCACTTTTACTTATAATGTTTCCATCCTTGCCCAAGAAAAGCTTGAATTTAAGGTAGTCATTCTTCTGAGGATAAATGGAGAAGGGGAGAATAAAGACAGGAAAGGGAGAGATAGATAGGAGTTGAACCAGGAAGCCACATAGGCTAGAGAAGTTAGACATTTTTCTGAATCTTTTTCCAGATCATCCCTGCATGGCTCCTTTATTGGAAGGGAAATGCTTGGAATGATGGTAATGCCAGCTCACACCATATTTATTCAAGTCTATGTTTAGCCTGAAGAATATAAGATTTAGAAGAAATATGACCAGTGTCTTAAAATACTTCAAACTTTATCACATGACAAGGATTTAGACTTATTCTGGTTGGCCTTGGGCAGAACTAGTACTAATGCAGAGAAATTGCACAGAGGTAGATTTTGGCTCTGCCTAAGGCAAAAAAAAATTCTCAGCAATTCAATCTGTACAAATTAAATAGGCTACCTTCCCTTTCTGGGGAGCTCTTCAGAGAGAAGTGACTTACCATATTTTAGAAATAGTTCTTATAGTGTGGAAGTAGGTGATATTGACTTACAACTTTCAGATTCTATGAAGAAACACGTTATTTGGGGATGCCAGCATTTCTGTTCCCCTCTAATTGTACAAACATCCTAATTATGCAGATACAATTGCCTTTGTCACAAGGCTGTGGGTATGCATTACAATGCTATCAGGATTTAGAAAGATGTTAATGGACTGAGGTCAACAAGAGGAAATTAACAGGATGGAGCTTGAACCAATGGACAAAAGGCACAATAAAGCAGGTTTCCTTAAATCCTTGAAGGCATCTTATTCATTTCTTTTCCAGGTTATAAATTTAAGTGTGAAAGTGATTGCAATAGTATAACAATTCATATTTTCCAAGCAATGAAATTATGAGACAATGAGCTTCCTTCCAAGGAAGTATACATCAAAATCATAGAATCTGAGTTAGAAAAGCTTTCAAAGGTCATTTAGTTCAACTCTTACCTGAACAGAATTCCCCTTTATATTCTCATGGAAAAATATTCGTCAGGCTTCCCCTCAAACACCCTTTCTTGATGATGAAACTACAACCTCCTGAGGTGGTCCATTTCATTTTTTTTGACAGTTCTAACTTTTAGGAAGTTTTGTCTTATATTGAGTGTTAATCTGCATCTCTACTTCTACACTTTACTCCTTGTTCTGATCTCTGCAACAATTCTAGATTCCGTAAACACACAACAATTTTTTAAATAACCAAAAGTAGTTATTAGCTTTCCCCTGATCTGCTCCTAAAGTTTTCTCCAAGACTAGTCCGGGCTAGGTTAGTTAGTCTAATTATGCCCAGTTTTTTTTAACCATCCCTATATGAAATAATCTACTGGGTTCTCACCATTCTTCTTTTCTTCAGGATGTTTTCCATTTCTCAATGTCTTTCCTAAAATATAGTGTACAAAAACGAGGCTGAGGGTCAGCTAGGTAGCACAATAGATAGAATTGGAGTCAGAAGGAGCTGGGTTCAAGTCTGGCCTTAGACACTTCCTTGAAGGGTGACCCAGGCCCACCCAAATCTCTTACCCATGATTTCCTAGCCCTTGCCACTCTTGTCTTGGAATTGATAAGAAGATAGAAAATAAGGGTTTAAAAGTAATTATTAAAATAAAATAAATGGCTCAGTGGATAGAGATGCATGCCTGGATATAGGAGGTCTGGGTTCAAATCTGATCTCAGACACTTCCAGGGCAAGTCACTTAACCCCAGCTTAATGCTCTTCTGCATTAGAACCAATATCTAGTATTGGTTCTACAACAGAAAGTAAGAGTCTAAAAGAAAGAAGAAGGGATAGGGGAAGACTGGCTGATTATTACTTCAAACTACTCTATTCCATTTGCCTCTAAGATTATACCACAATATAAAATCGAAAAGTCTCCATGAGTACAGGAATCAATTAGTACCTAACTTTGCATTTCCTCCTCCTCCATGTCACAATATTGGGCACATAGTAAGTACTTAATACTTTCTGATTATTCAAAAATACCCATTTAATATTTATCAAATGAAAGAATCAACGCATGATTTCAAGAGAACCATTCAGGAAGTGAAATTTTCTATCACACTTAGTTGACACCTGTTGGGGACAAAAACAAATGGAAATTAAAAATCTACCAATACCAAATGTTGTTTCACTAAATTCAACTTTTGGAGTTCAGATATTTTTGTTTGTTTATTATTCATTTGGGTTTTTTCATGTTTTATGTGTATGCCAAATTCATTTGAAAGAATTTATGTGTTTAAGTACTCTGCTACTAAGTTCTCCAGTAAAGCCAAATACTCCTACATTTGGAAAAGAAGAGGAGCTCATTTTCTGCTACTTTAGGAAGTAACTGGTTCTTGCCAGAAGCAAACACAGACAAGATTCTGATCCCTTTGGCAGAGCAACTGAATGAGCCAAATCTCACCCCAGTTCCTATCTCCCTCCCCTATTCACCATTCCAGATAAACTCACAATTTGCTTTTTGGTTGACTGTCAAGATGTGGAAAACACATTTCTATCTTAGGCTGGTTATAACCAGCCTCTGCCTCAGCCTTTGGCAAGCCTTTCAAAATTAAGTGGGTCAACATTATTGACAAAATCTCAGGGATTTAGAAAGGACCTCAGAGGTCACCTCATCTACTTCATCTACAGTCCCATTGCCATCCTTCTTTTCCTCATCAGCATGTATTTTTGCTTGTCAATGTCTCCCCTAAAACATAGATTACAAAAATGAGGTTGAGTGATTATCTGTCCAAAATCAAGTTATGACCAAGAAGAACTCTAATGATGGTGATCTTAGCATCTCCTAGAATAATACTATTTCTCTGCTTTTTAGAAGATCTTCCTTTTATTACAGAGAAATCTGCCTTACTATAACTTCCACCCACTGGTCATATTTCTGACCTTTGAAGTCTAGTAAATCAAATCTAATCTCTTTTTCTCATGGGAATGTTTTTAGTGCTTTCGTTCTCTATTCTAGGATAGTTTAAGTAACTAAATGATTATATATGCCCCATTCCTTCAAATAATCCTTAAATATCATAGTGTTGAATGCATTACCCATCTTGATGATCTCTTCTTCAGGTTGCCAATGTCTCTCAAGCATCTATGAGATATCCAGATCTAGGGACAGGGATAGGACAAGGGTTCTTAAAGTGTAGTCCATGGATCCCAAAGGAGCCTGTAGGTTTATTTCAAAGGATCAATGGACTTGGATAGGGGAAATAAATCTTCATTTTCAACAACCTCTAACTGGAATTTAATATTTTATTCACTTACTTAGAACATTATTCTGAGAAAGGATCTTCACCAGACTGACAAAGGACTCCCTAGCACAAAAAAGTTAAGAACCTCTGACATGGAGGGAGTATCCCCTATCCTGACTATGGACATTACAACTCTATTAAATCAGCTCAAGATCTCATTAGATTTTGTTGTTGTTGCCAAATCATACTTTTAAGTTATATCAAACTTACAGTCCTTGGAAACTGAAAGGCATATGTCTCATTTGAACCTGTGAAACTTTTTCGATTTAAAGTTTAATTTGAGGTTGCAGTAAATGATTTCTAGATTCCCTTCTAGCTCTAACATCAGATGATTTTTAAATTATTCACCCCTTTGGATCCACACCTCTTTTCTCCTCACTGGTATGAATAATTTGGAGTTGACAGACTATGGTAGTTATATGAATATGGAGGCTGGTAAGCAATATTTATAATCCCTCCCCATGGAACCCAGGAGTAAGAAATCCTATAAAACAGCCCACAATCAGTCACAATATCAACTGAGCTTTTAGGCAAAAGAGTTAAAAAGGTTTTGCATTCTCAGAGGTATGATGGCAACAAATTGGATTTGAATGAAAGAAGGAGGCAGAAAATGGGAGTTTAAAAATGGACATGTTGGGGTCTCTGTTTTGAACATACATTTTAGATAGTACCTGAGGCTATGCCCAGAATGAAGATTAAACTGGCTTCTGAGTTGATTACATATTAATCCTCTCCATCACTCTTTTTCTAGCCAAACTCTCCTATTTATGGCTCAATATCTCATTTTCCACCTTCATGATTTTGTACAGGCTATCCCCAATGCCTATATCCTTCTCCTTCTTTACTTCTGCTCTTTCAAAAATAGTTTTCTTTAAGTCTCAGGTCAATTTTCACCTTTTACAAGAGACGTTTTCTTGATTCCTTTAGTTGTTGTGAGTTGATTCCCATGCCTACTCAAATAATTTTGTATCTATTTTTGAATATATAATGCATGTATATATGTATACACACAAAACATACATATATTATATGTGTGTATTAAATTTTTCCTTAAGTAGAATATAAATTCCCTGAGGCCAAAGTCTATTTCATTTTTGCCAACGAATCCCCAGTGCTCAACCCAGTGTCTACCATGTAGTCAGTGCTTGTCAAATGTTTGTTGAACAGATGACTAAATGTTTTTCAAGCATTAATTATATGCCTTCTGGGTGTCTCATTTAACAACCCTGGAAGATGGTTGCTATTCATATCCTCATTTTACAAATGAGGAAACTGAACTAGACAGAGGTTAGGTGACTTGCAAAGAGTCACACAGCTATTTTCTGAGATAGTGTTTGAATTCAGGTCTTCCTGACTCTAGGCCCATTGATCTAGTCACTGCACTACATGGCTGCCCCTAGTTGAATAAAAAATGGTGGTTTTGATGATTTTGTAAAAATTTCAATGAATCACTACATCTCTCATGACTAAGATTATTTTACTAAAAAATTAAAGATATCAACTTCAAGATCTCTACAGTCCAGTCCAACTCCAAGGTTTTGTGAACTCTCTACAATCTGAGCCTTAGGGTGGGCTCAAGCTCTGATTCTTTGTGATTTGCATCAAGTCATTTGTAATATCACCCAAATGGGGATCATTCACACCTGACAAGAAAACTTCCCATTATTGTCATGAATATGAGCCAGTGTGATTGATTCTATAAAAGTGATGTGGAAAGTATAAAGCTCCTAAGGGCCATGGAACAGTAGTTATCACAATCTGAAGCACAAATGAAAATTCCATCCTTGTCTTGTCACCACTTTAAGAAGGACACATCACAACTACAACTTCTCACATACACTTTCACAAACATAATTACTCCAATAATTACACTTCTGCAATTCTGCCTACTTTTGACTCCAGGGAGCAAGATAACCCTCCCAAATTAAGCTCATCTCTTTTCATCTCAAAAGCAAACTTAATTCCAGCCTTGATTGATACTACTTTCTTTAGCCTCCTTTTCCCTTTGATCCTCTGATCAGAGAGTAGAGTATCAAACTCCTCCCAAAACCATCCTTTATAAAAGATAGAAAATGAACTATCACTCACTGCACTTTTCATCTGCAGTTCTGTCTTAGTTTCAACTCCATGGAACAAGATCCCACCCTGGTCTCCCCCCTCACCCTACTCCCATACTCTTTCTAGTTTCCTTTTGGGTGTTGTCTTCTCCCATGTGTAAGATGCTCAAGAGCAAGAAGTGGCTCTTTCTTATTTATATCCCCAGAGTTTAGCACAGTTCCTGGTACATAGTAAGTACTTAATACATGTGTGTTGAATTGAATTGAATTCTTAACCTGGAGTCTAAAATTCACAACCAAAGAGACAATAGATGGCTTTCAGAGAGAGTCCATAAACTTGTATGGGGTGGGGGGAAATTACATCTTTATTTTCCTTAACTTCAAACTTCCCAAATATTGAATTTAGTATCTCCCTTATTATTAATATAGGCAATATATCACGATAATATTTGACTTCACTCCTCTGCCAGATGGGTTCATGGCACAGAAAAAGTAGAGAATACCTGCTCCATTGTTTCCTCAAAGCAAAGTTGTAAGACTTACTGGATGGATATGATCCCCATTCAATAGTTCAATCACAAAGTCAATGCTTGAATCAAGCCTGGAGCACAGTGGGTAGATAACTTGTAAGACCTTAAGATGAGACAGGACTTTATAGCACCTAGAAAAGGACAAAAGAGGTTAAAGAAAGATTGAGGTAGGTGAGCAGCTGGGTTATGATGCTATAAACACAATAGAAGGCCTTGTAAATAAATTAAACCTTCTATTGATAGCTTAGCTTCAGTCATAAAACATCATTAGGTCTAGAGTCTAGAGACAGGGTTCCTAGCCTGCCGTCTTCTGCTTATTTGTTGCATGACTTTGGGCAACTTATTTCACCTCTATGATCTTCCATTTCTTTATGTGGAAACGGAGGTAATAATATTTATACCATCTGATTCACAGGTTTGTTGGGGTTTTTTTTGAGAACCAAAAGAAATAATATCTGTGCATGCTATTTGTAACCATAAAGCTCTATATGAATGTGAGTCTTGGTTGTAGAGTTAATCAGGAAGCATCTAAAGTAGATATTTTCAATTTGCATGGAAATTTTCTTTGTTTCCTCTAGATTAGTCCTTGGAAAATAGATGTAATCTGGGATTGAAGCCATATTTAATGTATATAGGTTCTAAGCTGAAATTTTGTACCATACAAGGATAAAATGTTAGACCTGGAGTTAAGTGGTCCTGAATTCAAATCTATTCTCAGATACTTACTAGCTATTTGACCCTGGGAAGTCACAACCTTTTTCTGCCTCTTATTTTCTCAAATGGAAAATGAGGATATTACTAACATCTATTTTCTAGGGTTGTTGTGAGAATAAAATGAAATAATGTTTGTATAGAACTTTACAAACATTAAAGTACTATAGAAATGCTAGCTATTAGCTATTACAGGAAAAGCATTGATTATTCCCCTTAGTTTCACAGCTTCCTCAGAGACCATGATTGATTAATCATCTCAAAGTACAGAGGGGGTTTATGTTACAAACTTATTTGTCCAAGAAAGTGCTTTCATAGTTGCCTCATAGATGAATTGTAGGCAAAGTGTTCATTTCCAAAATGTTCATATTCATGTCTCTATGTAGATCCCACTTAATAAGGTCAATCTGCCTCTGACCAGAAAACTAGAAGAAGGTCAGGGATAGGTACCTGAAAGATCCTTGGCTATATTGGCCCATTCCTCAGTGATCAATATCACATTAATGCAATATCTGCATTAACAGAGAATGTGGGACTTTTTTGCTGACTATTTGCCCATGGATACCTGAGGGAAGAAAGAAAGAGTAGGAAATTGGTAGAGGTGTCAAGTTAACTATGAGTTATATGGATGGAACTATGGGACACAGAAATTTTCCATAATCTTGTCTATGTTTTCAACATTGTCACCCACTTTTCTCTTTTTATACCCTTCACCATAGCCAGACTGGTCTACTTACTGCAGTGAACACTCCTTCAGATATTCTATACCTTTGTTGTTCTAGTAAGACCAATAGTTTAACATTTAGTGTTCTCAAGGTTTGCAACATACTATTATCTCATGGAATTCTCTAACTATTCTGTGAGATAGATGCTACTAATATGTCATTTAACAACTGAGGATGAGAGATTAAGTGATTCACTCAGGATCATAAAGCTAGCAAGTGTCTGAGGTGGGATTTGAACCAATCTCCTAACTACAAGTCCAATGTTCTTTCCCCATATGAAATGCCTCCTCCATCCTTTTTTATTTTGATGAATTTTACCCATACCTCAAGCCTCACCTTCTCTGAGAAAATTCCTTTTACTATTTCATCTCACCATGAATTCCTTATTTCCTAATTGTTAAAGCTTTCATTTGGAAATATTCCTTTATATTGTTGTTTAACTCAGTTTTCAAGGCCAGAATTCAATTGTAACCACCTTTGCATTTCCCCATGGCTCTTAACACAGTCTTGCATAGGTGAAACATTTAATGACTATACAATGATCAATTAAGAATGGTTAAAGAGTCTGTTTACATCTTGTTCCCCTGGGAGAAGAGATAGGAGGGTAAAAGGTGGGAGAGAGAAGTTAATACCGAGAATTACAGAAAATGTCAGTTTTGGAAAGGGCTTTAGTAGCTATCCGGTACAATCCATTGTGAAAAAGAACTTGGTTTAAGCCATACCCAAGTGAGTATCCAATTTTTGCATGTAGAATTTTAGCAGGTCTTTTGAGTACAGAGTTCAACACTACAGTGGGGGAAGGAAACATCATTTCTGCAAAGTAGGAAGAGCACTGAAGAAAGAAAAGAAATAGGCATTTATACAGGGCCTACTATGTGCCAGACACTGTGCTAAGTGTGTTTTACCAATATCTCATTTCATCCTCACAATTACTGTGGCAGGTAGGTTCTATTATTATCCTCATTTTACAGTTGAGGAAGCTGAGTTAAGTGACTTGCAAAGGTTCACAGAGCTACTAAGGATTTGCATCTGACTTTGATCTCAGGACCCCCTAAATTCAGGCCCAGCACTCTATCCACTATACCTCTAACTGCCCCACCGAAGACCTGGGTTTATGTCCCTGCTCTAATACTTGACCTTAGGCAAGCCACTTAGATTTTTTAACTCACCAGTAAAAGAAGAAGGGTGACAATATTTATACTATTTACCTACTTAACAAGATTGTCATTATATACTTGTACGTTACATTATAAACTTATTACAATTAAATTAGAGTGAGTATCGTACTTCTCATGAAAAAAAAAGGAGGTGCCATTTCAGGAAGGTATAAGAATATTGGACTTATTATTTAGGAAATTGGGTTAAATCCTGCCTCAGACACTTGCTAAGCTTTGTGATCCTGGGTAAATCATTTAATCTCTTTCAGACTCACATGTAAAATGGTGTATTAGTAGCATCTCTCTCAGAGGTTATTAAGAAAATTACATGAAACCAGAGTGATGATAAAACTTGTTCCTGGTCTTTTAAGAAGTAAATAATAGAGTTGGAATTCAAATCCAGATCCTTTGACCCCAAGTTGAGATCTCCTTCTATTATTCCAAACTACCTTTTCTATGTTTTCTATTCTTATGCAACAGTTGGATTGGACTTCATGGAATACCCAAAGGTATAAAGATCATGGACACAAATAGTTAATGACTAGTATATAATGGTACAGAGGGATCAAGGAAAATTAAGACTAAGCATGAGCTATGTAATCATTAACAGTATCACCTTATACCTTGTTTGATCTCTAGTTCTGTCTGTCACCCAATATCACCAACTTCACAGTATTTTGCCAAATACCAGTTGATTGGTATTGGATGTTTCTGATGCAACAACTCATATGATTTCAAGTTCAACTTTAACAAACTCAAACTCATTGACATTCATTACAAACTAGTTTCCACTCCTCAATTTTCCATTTCTGTCCATGACACCATCATTTCCTCAGTCACAGTAATCATAGCATCTCTTGTTTCTATTGCCCTTTAACATTTTAAAAGCAAAACGGGTAATATCAGTATAATTATCTCTATTTTACAGATGGGCAAACTGAGATTTAAAGAAGAAAACTGATTTGCATAGGGTCAAACAGTTAAGAAATTTGTCTTTTGATCCCAAGTTAAATGGGCTTTCCATTCAGCCCCATGATTAAAATATGTCATTTTTTATTCTTCCTTTTGCTTCATTCACTGTAAGCAAAGAAAAATGAAAACTGATCAAAAGAAAGGCTTGGGTTAACATCCAGTTTCCATCCTCATCCCAGTCATTTACTAAGCTCTGCTGACAAATTATTGATCATGTCATATAGTGCCGAAGTTGACCTTATCTGCAGGAAGAGTAGGAGATCTCCCTTGGAAAGAACCCTGGTCTTTGAATCAAAGCATTTGAAACAAATCCTCAGCTCTTCTGCTGAATGGAATGGTAATCTTGATTTAATTACCTAAACTCTCTGAAAATCAGTTTTCTCATCTATTAAATGCAAGAGGAAGGGTTGCATTATAATGTCTTTAAGATTTCTTCTATATTTAACATGAAATTACTCTGACCCTAAGAAAACTAGAATTATCAAATTTAACCTCCTCGTTTTACAGATGAGGGACATAAAACCAAAAGGAAAGTAAATTCCAATTGTTCCAGTGGGAATCAGCAAGATAATGGCAGAGTTTGACTTTCATTCTATAGTTGTTTTCACCATACTATGCTGCTATCTCCTCTTCCTCCATTTCAAAATTTTATCTGGTACTGGTCCTCCACAGAGACCTTAGTCAGATATGACTCTCTGTTCTCTATGCAACCCCTTCTATGTTCTTATCTATACTATACATCTGCTCTCTGATTCTTGATCTTAGTTCCTGGACCATCCAGTTTCTTCTCTCTTCTAATTACCTGCTCTCTGCTTTCTGGACAAGGGTCTTTACTTTTATCCTCCCCAAACTGCATCTCTACTCTCTAAAGGCTGTTCTGAAAGCCAAGATCCCCATACTAACCATTGCTCCATTAGTCATCTCTGCATTGTCTTGCCTTGACTGTATATTCTGCATCTGGCCTGAAACCAACAGTCTTTTCCCTTCTCCAATCCCTTCCAGGTGAAGGTCTCCAGAGCCTCATTTGACTGAGGCCACATAGGAATTCAGAAACATAAGAGAGGACCCTGGGGTCTAAATCTAAAAAGGGAGTAGGGATGAGGCTCTCCAGAGCTTTCTAGGCATCCTCCTCAGCAGGAAATTTTGGAGACATAAGCCAAGGCCGCCTTTCCTCAGCTGAGTTTTGTGCATTAGCTATCTCCCTAAACCCACTCTTCTTTTTAGCCCCACCTTCATCAAAGCCTCACTGATATCACCTTCCTGATCTCTTCCTGTTTCTAGTATTTTTTCTCATTCTACTTCACCATTCTCTCCAATGACCTCCCCATGGGCATTCTTCTCTAGTTAAGCAAGCGTGTTTCATGATCCTCTCCTCTTATGACACCCCACCCACTTTTGCCATTTATGTAGATCCATAAATGTGCACAGATCCACATGCTACCCTGGATCCCTTCTAAAAGCCATCAAACAACCAACTCTCTTCCCTTCCTCTTTTCAGGGAAGGTCTTCCACCTCTCTCCTTCCTTACCCTGCCTGTTTAATAATCCTTTCCATAAGAAAGGTTTATTGGACTCTCTCAGTAGGAGAAAAATGAGTACCAATGAGGAAAAGGCCTATGCCACCCTCTGGCTTCAGGATATAGAGACATTTGAATACCGAAAGGAGAAAGGGAATAAAGCAGCAAGGGTGAGGAAGGGGAAGGATTCTGAGTCAAGAGAGAAGATGGAGAAGACTTGGGACCCAATGGAGTCTCTCCCACCACCCCCTTATTTGCTCCCTCCTCCCCTTGTTTCTCTTTGAGGCACCACCTGTTCTGGTTCAGGCTCAGGTGGTTCCTGTTCCTACTCTTCCACCACCAAGGTCAGCTCCTTCCCCACCATTACCAGCACCAGTCCCATCAGTTGCTCCTCTGATTCCATCAACTCCTCTACTACCTCAGACTGAGGCAGCAGCAATGACTTCCCCAGAACCGTACAGATCTATGACCAGAAAGCTTATGAGATTATTAAAAGATCAGACAAATCACCCTTTTGGAGGACTGACAAAACAGTATCTACTCAGAGAGGTCCCACTGGGGCAAGTTGTAGAGTATGTCCTTGCCCACCCCCCCCCCCGCCCAGTGCCTCTGAAGTATGGGGCTTTAAAAAGGAAATGAGGAATTTATTAGAAGATCCTGTAGGAGTGGGAGAGCATATTGATCAGTTTTTAGGACCAAATCTCTATTCTTGGCCAAAGTTAATGTCAATCTTACGACAAATATTCAAGGACAAGGAGTGAGGACAGACTAGAAAGGCAGCAATGCGAGTCTGGAATGCTGGATATGAACTTGAAGGGGGTGCAAATGCAGAGCAAAAATATCCCATGAGGGATCCAGGCTGGAATAGTAATGAACCCACCCAACATAGGAGTATGAGGGATCTCAGGAAGATGATTATTCAAGGGATAAGAACAGCAATGTCCCAAAGTGAGAATTTAAATAGAATCTATGAGACTTAACAGAAAAAGGATGAGATCCCCCGCCTAATGAATTAGTTAATAGGTTGAGGGAAACTAAGAGGATGTCTAACAACTGAGAAATGGATGAATAAGATGTGGTGAATGTGATGGAATACTATGGTGCTATAAGAAATGAGGAAATAGATATGGAAAGACTTAAATAAACCGAGGCAGAGTGAAGTAAGAGAACAATTTAAACTAGAACAATTTTTAAGACTTTCATAAACATGAAGAATAAAATGAGCAGGACAAGGAGAACAATTTATACAACTATGCCATAAAACAAGCAACATTGAAAGCTTCAAGAATCAATACAATGAACCTTCTCAATTCCAGGGAACCTGTGATGAAATATGCTGTCCGCTTCAAAGAATTGATGGATTTAGGGTTCAAAAAGAGGCATTTGTGTGTGTGTGTGTGTGTATTGTGTAAAATTTTCTTACTCAATTATGTATATCTGCTTCAAGACATATATCTTCATACTCCAGCAAGATAAGTGTGGAAAGAAAAGGAAAATAGATTTGTGTTTGTTGTTGGTTTTGTTTTAATAGAGAGAACAGGATAGATACAGGTGTGAAATGTTGCATGCACTTGCAGATGAGGTTGTTGTAGTTTAAATTTACTAAATTGCTTTTCTTTGTCACAAAAGACCTTTCATGAAGTGAATCTACAAATGTTTGTAATGAAAAAAAAAACACAAGACATTAATAAAACTGAAAAAAAAACCCCACATACACTCCAATAAGTAGCACAGGTCAAATTTGAACAAGAATCCTCTGACTTCAAATCCTTTGCTCTTTCCACTGTTGCTTATGTCTAGTCTGTCTATACTTTGTCACTCCCATTAACAGGACTATTATCTCTCTCCTGTAGCCCCATAGGTTGGAACTTGAACAGAGACCCCGATGGCAGGGGGAGACAGCTGTCAATGGGTGCTGCCAAAGTTTTGAAGTCCTCTTCTTTAGGCATGTTTTTCCTTGTTTAATCCTTCTGGCTTCTATGAAGAGGAAGTTTTGAACTCTTGACTTTTCTGTACCCACCACTTAAATGCATTTTGGAATTTATACTTCAATAGGATCACCTTTTTAGGGCTAGAAAGGATCTTAGAGATTTTCAAGTCTAACCAATTTTTTCAGTTGAAAAAATTGACTCATAGAGTTTAGATGAATTACTTACTCAAGGACACACAGGCAACAAGAGGGTACAGGAAAAAAAAAAGAAGACCATGGGCATTGGATTCAGGGGAGCTGAGTTCAAATTCTAGCTCTGACATTTACTATGTGACTTTTTCATATCACCCTTCTATGACTTTCATTTCTTCTGCAAAATTATGGATTGGATTAGATCACTTCTAAGGCTTCTTCTACCTCTAAATCTATGAATTAAGTGGCAGTTGGAATTTGAAATCAGGGCTTTTGATTTCAAATCCAGGTTTCTTTCCATAGCACCACAATGCCTCCCAAGATTCATGATTTCCTTGGCATATATTCTGTCACTGGACCTTTATTCAAAGCTTTTCCTACTTGGTACAACATACCATAGTCTGCCTTTGAATGACAAAACCTTTGAGAACTCAGAATCTCCATGAGTCTACAATGAGGCATTATTACAAGACTTTTGTAAATATTATTTCATTGGATCCTCACTACAAATCTGTGAAGTAAGTACTATTGTTATCCCCATTTCATATATGAGGAAACCAATGCTGAGAGAGGTTAAGGGATTTACCTAGAGTCACAAAGCTAGTAAAGTATCTGATTTCCTTACTCTAAGTCCCATACTATTCATTGTACAATGAACCTCATTTTTAAAAATTCCATTCCTAAAAAATGAAAACAATCGTGACCTTCAAGGAGCTTATTTTCTCCTTGAGTAACTACTTATTCTTACATTTATTCACTTTTTATTTATGCTGCATATGTTTTTGTATTTTAAACTCTTATCTTCCATCTTATAATCAATAGTAAGTATTGGTTCCAAGGCAGAAGAGTGGTAAGGGCTAGGCAATGGGGGATAAGTGACTTGTCCAGGATCCCACAGCTAGGAAGGGTCTGAGGCCAAATTTGAACCTAGGATCTTCCATCTCTAGGCCTAGCTCTCAATATACTGAGCCATCCAGTTGCCCCCTCATTTCTTTTTTCTCATTTTTTTCTTTTCTTCTTCTTTCTCTGACTCTTTATCCCCATCGCTCCTCTTTTCCCTTTGCTTCCATTTCTATTTTCAAGCCCTTAAAAATAAGTTCTGAGGAGTTTTGCTGTCTAATAACAACTTACTATCTACAAATTGATATCTCTAACTTAAACCATCTCCAAAATAAATATATCCCACCTTCAAAAAGTTGGAAAATTAGGAGATGCCCTTCAATTGGGGAATGGCTGAACAAATTGTGGTAACTGTTGGTGATGGAATACTATTGTGCTCAAAGGAATAATGAACTGGAGGAATTCATATGAACCAGAATTACCTCCAGGAATTGATGCAGAGTGAAAGAAGCAGAACCAGGAGAATGTTGTACACAGAAACTGAAACACTCTGGTACAATCAAATGTAATGGACTTCTCTACTAGAAGCAATGCAATGATGCAGGATGATTATGAGGGATCTATGAGAAAGAACACTATCCACATTCAGAGGAAGAACTGTGGGAGCAGAAACACAGAAGAAAAACAACTGCTTGATCACAAGGGTTGATGGGGCTATAATTGGGGATGTAAACTCTAAATGATCAACTAGTGCAAATATCAATAATATGGAAATAGGTCTTGATCAATGACATATAAAACCCAGTGGAACTGCATGTCAGCTATGGGAGATGGGAGGGGTGAGGGGAGAGAAAGAGCATGAATCTTGTAACCATGGAAAAATTATTCTAAATTAAATAAAGTTTTCCAAAAATATATATGGATATATATGCACACACACACACACACACACACACACACACACACACACACACACGTACGTGTATGTGTGTATATCCCACCTTGTCCATATTTAGTTAGGAAAGAGACAGTGGAATCTCTCCCTATTCTCCAGGCTCTATGTTAACTGTTAAAAGGGGGGGGGGGAGGGAACACACACATTGGAATGTTGACTTTCTGAATGATTTTCTAGGAGAAAAACAAACCCTTGAGTCAAGGGAGGAAAGAAGGAAGCATGGATCAGTGAAGAATAAATGGCTTTATCAAGGAAAATTGACCCCTGTTCAGAACCCTGCCCTATGAAGGTCATAGAACTAAGATCAGCAGACATAGTGACATGTTTTCTATGCCTGATTACAGACTTTATCAAATCCAGAACGTCTTCCAGTCTCCTCATAGGAAGCTGGGCCAGATTGGGGGGCATGGGAATGGGAGAAACATTTTATTTCCTATGTATTTTCTCTCCCTCCCCAAGGTACAAGTTCCTATCATCCCACCAGATATCTTCACTATGATACTTATGACTGATACTCACTACTAAGTTGAAGCTCAATTCACCCAGTATTATTCAGAAAGGTGGCCTTAAGTTGGATTTGTCTGTCTTTCATGCTCAATCTCTCATTTCTGGTGACATGATATGTGAGCTGTGGAGCAGCACAAGCTGCATCTCTGGCATAAAACAGACACCTGGAAACACCCCCTGCAGTTCAATGACAACTCAAGGGGAGGAGACCCAGCTGTTCCAAAAAGCAAGATAATAACTGACAATTATAGATCATCTTCACATTCACTGCTTTACATATGTTATCTCATTTAACCAATACCTTTATAAGATAGTTACTATAGATATTAGTATGCCCATTTTAAAGAAAAGGAAACAGGTTTATAGATGTTAGGTGACTTGACCAGAGTTACACATTTATTAATAATCAGATCTGAAATCAGATACCTCTGGAGTATCCTAAAAGGCTTAAGATTCATGGAACTTCTTAAAAGATTCTCTCTCTCCAACCTTCAGTGATTAATGTTATTTGATGATACTGATAGTCCAGGAGCATTTCAGTGGTATCCATTCTTCAGAGGGAAGGATACGGGATTCTAGGTATGGCTCTCTTAGAGGGCATAAGATTGGGAGAAAAGGTTTGGAGTGATTACTATGTAGTATTATCACACTTGTCAGGTGGTCCATTGGGTATTAGCTACAGGGTTTAGAAGTGAAATATGACCTGAAGTTTGAAGAGTGTCAACTATGTCCAAAGATTCTGTATTTCCTTTCCTAGTTGAAAAATCTGTCCCATTATTGTTCAATGTTCCATACCCATAACTCTATTTACATAAAGGATAGTTTGTGTTCACCTAGACCCATGATACTAAACCTATAGCATGCATGCCAAAGACAGCAAGAAGGGATCTCTCTGTGGGCACATGTGCCCATCTCTGGCCCCATCCCCTGCATGCATGGCATGAGGCATTGGGTCTCTGAGGCACCTCCCTGCCTCGGTTTTCCCCACTTTCCCCACCAGGCTTGGGTCTAGTATGTTTGTATAAGAAATAATAAATAATGGGATTCCCTAGTATGCATGATTTTCCTTTTTTTCTTTTCTTTTTTCTCTCAATTACATGAAAAATAATTTACATTCTTTTTTTGAAGTTCTAGTCAAATTTTCACACTCCCTCTCTCTCTCCCATCTTCCCTAAAATGGTAAACAATCTGTTATAGATTTTACATGTGTAATAGTATAAAACATCTTTCCATATTAGTCAGTTTTTGAAATAGAACTCAAACAAACAAAATAAAAGTGAAGAAATAAAGTGAAATAAAGTATGTCTCTGTGTGCATTCAGACCCACATCAGTTCTTTCTTTGGAGGAAGATGGTATTTTTTTATCATGAGTCCTTGGAGATTTTCTTGGATCACTGCATTGCCAAGAATAGCTAAGTCATTCTTAAATGTTCATTATATAATATTGCTGTTACCATGAACAATGTTCTCCTGGTTTGGCTCACTTTACTTTGCCTTAGTTCATGTAGGTCTTTCCAAGTTTTTTTCTGAAATCATCCTTTTCATTTCTTGTAGCACACTAGTTTTCCATTACAATCATCTATCACAACTTACTGTACTGTTCCTCAATTGATGAACATCCCCATAGTTTCCAATTCTTTGCTACCACAAAAAGAGCTGTTAATATTTTTTGTATGAACAGATCCTTTTCTCTTTAAAAAAAATCTCATTGGGATACAGACCTAGTGGTGGTATTGGTGAATCAAAGGGTTTGTACAGTTCTAAAGCCCTTTGGGCATTGTTCTAAACCACTCTCCACAAAGATTAGATCAGTTCATAACACCCTTATCAGTGCATTGGTATTCCAATTTTCCCATATCCCCACCAGAATTTATTATTTTTCTTTTCTTTCATATTAGATTCTAATTCTGTCACATTCTATAATATAACAATATTTAAATCCATATGCTATTCCTTAGTTGAATGGCATGTTCTTACTTGATGATTTTTTAAAATCCTATGTTTTCATTTATAATTTCTATTGATTTTATTCCTCTATCTATAAATCCAATCTTAGTTTCTCTTCTAAACTTCAATACACATCACCAGCTACTTTTTGGATATCTCAAATGTTCAACCCATAGGCTTCTCAACTTCAATAAGTCAAAAACATAACTCATCATATTTTCCCAATCCCTTCCCCACTTTTATTGAGAGGGACACCATTATCTCATTCACCCAGGCTCCCAAACTTGATATCACCCTTGATTCCTTGCTCTTACCCATTCCACATACCCAATATGTTACAAAGTCTTATTTTTACCTTCATAGCACTTTTCATATGTTTCTCCCTTTTCACACAACCACAGATCAGATCAGGCATTTATTAATTCTTATCTAAACCATTGCATTAACTTTCTAATTGATCTCTCTTTCTCAAATCTCTCTTCAATTCAATTCTTCTTCCACTAAGCTACTGTAATAATTAAAATTAAATTTTGAGGCTGCTAGTAGCTTTGATAACTTTATTAAATCAAAGAGAGGGAAAGGTAGGAAATAGGTAGAGAGGTATTTAGCTTACTACTCTATTGGCCTCCGTGAGGGATTGAAGCTCACCACCAACATGAGTTTGTCAAATCTCCATGCTAAAGCCAGAAGACCCCAGCAGGCTCCTGGGTCTCGCCTTATAAGCAGTTTTCTTCACCCACTAGCTCTCACAAGTTATATCTCAGGAACCAACCATAGTTTCCTAATTTGCCTAGGCTGCCCAGGATGGGGCAGTGCCTGTGGAATCAGTTTCCTGTCTTGTTGGTTCCTGGGTTCTTTTAGCTTCCATTCTCTGCGGGCTATCTGTACCTGAATATATTCAGTGGTTTTTGACCTCCAGGTCGCTGAGAGATGATGTTAACAAAGTGACATAATGGAGATAGAAATTCTCTTCCAACACTACCAAAGCGATTTTCTTAAAGTATAAATATGCTTATGTATTGCGCACACACACATTCAATAATCTTCACTGGCTCTCAGTTACTTCTACAATAAAATATGAAATTTCTTCACATTTAAAGATATTCACAAACTAGCCATTTCCTACATTTCTAGTCTCCTTACACTTTACCTCTTTCCACACACTTTATAATATAGTTATACTGGTCTATATTTACTGTTTGTTACATGATATATTCTCACTTTTCTCTATACCTGGAATTTTCTCCTTTCTCACTTTTCTCACTTAATTCTTTAACTTCTTTCAAGAGTCAATTCAGATCTGGTCTTTTATAGTGATTATTTCCTCATTCTCTCAGCTTCTTACTGCTTTCCCCAGGAGATTACCTTTCAATTATTTTTTAAACATATTTTATGAATGCTAGTTATTTACATGCTGTTTTCCTCATTAGAATGTGATCTCCTTGAGAGCACAGACTGCTTTTTGCCTCCCTGGTGTATGCCTAGTGTTTAATACAGAGCTTGGTAGATAGTAAGTGCTTAAAAAGTCCTTTTTGGACTGACTGATTAATACATTAAATATTCTCTTTATCAGTGGTTCCCAAACTTTTTGGCCTACTGCCCCCTTTCCAGAAAAATATTACTTAGCGCCCCCTGGAAATTATGAAACTATTTCTTGAACTCAGAATAGAATGTAATGCCAAAAAAAAGTGTGACCATCACCACTCTCCCTGGATTACTGCAGCACCCACCAGGGGGCGGTAGCACCCACTTTGGGAATCACTGCACGAAAATGTTGCAAACATACAGTGGGACTGAGTCAGGCAGCAGAGTTTGCCCCCCAAAAATGAATAACAGTTATACTTAATGATAGTGCCTTCCCTCTAAGACTACTTTCAGTTTGTACATAGTTGTTTGCACATTGTTTCCTCCATTAGACTGTGAGCCCCCTGAGAAAAGAGCTAGTTTTTTTTGCCTTTCTTTGCATCCTCATTGTGTAGCAGTGTCTGATACATGCTTAATAAATACTTGTTGATTTGACTAAGAAATCCATCTTTTCAGCTAGTTTATGGAATTAGTAAGTGGCTGGAAACATACCAAAGACAAGAAATGCAGCCCTCATGAATTGGAAACAATATCTTCAGAAAATAATACAGGCTGGCAATCAAGCATTAAAATAGGTAAGGGAAAAGGAAAAATAATAGTGAGCCCAAGAAAAAAATAAAGGACCCACTATTGGAACCTGAAGACCATATCTGGCTAGGTCAGCCTGTACACCCACTGAGAGGGGACCTATTGTTAGTACAGTGTTCTGCAGAGAACAGAGAAACTGGCAAATTCACTGTGTTTATTATTCAATCTACTGGATTAGAGTGATAGCTGAGAAGTATTTGGAAGAGAAAGAAAGATGTTTGCTGCCAGAGACATTACCAGACCAATCAAAGTTGTTACTTTCAGGTTGAATGGGTCACTTGCAAAGTGAGGTCAGCCCTAAATAATTCTTTAGGGCAGGGATTCTTAAACTGAAATCTATGAACTTTGTCAAAATAAAATTGTGATAATGAGTTTCATCATGATTGGTTTCCAGACAACCAAGATGGTAGAGTACAGGTCAAGATCCAGGTGAACTCCCACAATATTCTCCTCTAAACAGTTTTAAAATAACTCCTCAAATACAATTTTGGAGTAGAAAAGCCAACAAAAGGTCAGAGTAAGATATTTTTACAGCTCAAGACAACTTAGAAAGTTGGCAGAAAAAGTGTGTTACACTTGCCTGGGGACCAGTTTGGAGCACAACAATGAGAACTGTAGTGGCCCTTGAACATGGTCATGAGAGCTACAGCAACTTCCAAAGATCTCAGGCCAGAGACAGTACAGGGGTTGTGTGACTAGTCAGAAAGAGATAACAATTCGCCTTTCTCTGTTTCTGGGTACAGCTGGCTCTTTTTGGTAACCTTATTACTCATATTCTGGGTTGCAATTCCAAGGTCAAAAGGAATGCTTATGTTCAAACACAAAGGGTTAGAGACTCTGATCTCAGTTCCAAGAAAGAAAGAAGAATCAGCATTTTCCATTGCAAGAAATCAGGAGACCTGATCAGAGCTGCAGGGCCAAGAGTACTAGCCCAACTAGTGCTTGGGCTACAGGGGAGCAAGAATATAGTGATCACAACTTGGAAGCACCAAAAACGTGCACATCCCCAAAACCAGCTGTGAAAACAGCAATGCAAAAAAGCCTGAAGCTTAGGACAGTGTCCTCTTTTCCCAGATAAGAAGAGACCACCTTTAACAAAAAGTTCAAAGTAAAGAAACAGTCTAAGAAAATGAGCAGACAATTAAAAAAAGTTTCTACAAAGGCAAGGAAGAACAAGACACAAACTTTGAAGAAAACAACAATGTGAGAACAGCTGAAGAAGAAAAAAACCTCAAAGAAAAGAGTAATTAGACCCAAGCCAAACAAGAATTCATAGAAGAGTTAAAGAAAGATGAGTGATAGTGAGAATTTTTGGGAGACATGAGAGTGCTACAAGAATATTATGAAAAGAGAACTAACAGCTTGGTAACAGAGGTATAAAAAATACCAAAGGAAGTAACAACTTGAAAAACAGAATTGACCTAATAAGAGGAACATAAATCCACTGAAGAAAATAATTCCTTAAAAAATTAGATTTGAGGGCAACTAGGTAGCTCAGTGGATTGAGAGTCAGACTTAGAAATGGGAAGTCTTGGATTCAAATCTGCCCTCAGATACTTCCTAGCTGTGTGACCCTGGGCAAGTCACTTGGCCCCAATCATCCAGTCAATATCTCACCAGCTTTCAAACTAATACTTAGTATTGATTCCAAGATGGAAGGTAAGAGGATTTAAAAAAAACTGGACTTGGGCAATTGGAAACTAATGATCTTGTGAGACCTAAAGAAATAATAAAACAGAATCAAAAGAATGAAAAATAGAAAAATAGAAAATATCTCATCAGAGAGGAAAATGTCCTAGAAAATAGTTTGAGGAGAGATAATTTAAGAGGTATTGGCTACATAAAAGCTGTGATTAAAAAAAGAGAGAGAGAGGCTAGACATCATATTTCAATAAATTATAAAGGAAAATTGCTCCAATATCTTAAATCTAATGAGTAAAATAGAAACTAGAAGAATCCATTGATAACTTCCTGAAATAGAATTCAAAATTAAATATTTAATTTCTAGGAATTTAAATTTTTTTAATTAAAAATTACATTCCCAGGAATATTATAGCCAAATTCCAGAGCTCCTGGGTCAAGGAGAAAATATTATAAGCAGTCAGAGAGAAATAATTCAAATATTAAGTAGTCACAGTCAGGATCACACAAGATTTAGTGGACTCCATATTAAAGGAGCAGAGGACTTAGAATATGATATTCCAGGAAGCAAAAGATCTGGAAATGCAACCAAGAAAAACCTAACCAAAAAGACTGAGTATAGTCCTTTGAGGGAGTTGTGGGGTAGGAATGGATATTTAATCAATTATAGGCCTTTCAAGAATTCCTGATGAAAATATCAGAAGTGACTAGGAAGTCTGACTTTCAAGTAAAAGACTCAAAAGAAGGAACAAAAATATTAAAGAGGAATCATAAGGGAATCAATGAAACTAAAATGTTTCCAATCCCTTTATGGAATACAAAAAAGTATAGCAAGTTTCTTTCATAAGGCCTTATTTCTCAAATATATAGGGAACTGAGTCAAATTAATAAAAATGAGAGCCATTCCCCAATTGATAAATGGTTAAAGGATCTGAATAGGCAGTTTCCAGAAGAAGAAATAAAAGTTATATGCATGTGGAAAAAATACTCTAACAATTAATTAGATTAATTAAAATTAAAACAATATTATACCTCTCAGATATGAGAAATGCTAGAAAAGGTGAAAGAAAATAGGTAATTAACTATTGGTGGAATTGTGAGTTGATTCAACTATTCTAGAGAAACAGTTTAGAATTATGTCCAAAGGTTTATAAAAGAGTCCATTCTTTTTAACCCAGCAATTCTACTAGCAGGTCTATACCCCTAAGAGATCAAAGAAAAAGGAAAATGTACAAAATGTACAAAAATATTTATAGAGGCACTTTTGGTGTTGGTAAAGAATTGGAAATTGAGGGAATGCTCATCATTTGAGGAATGGCTGAATAAATTGTGATATATCATTGTGATGAAGTACTAGTGTGCTATAAGAAATAACAACCAAGGTTTAAAAAAATGGTAAAATCTATATGAGCTGATGCAAAGTTAAGTGAGAATCATGAGATCATTGTGCACAGTACTATCAATATTATAGTAATGGTCAATTGTGAAAGACTTGTCTACCTTGAGTAATATAATGATCCAAGACAATTCCAAAGGACTTATAAAAAAGTGTTATCCACACCTAGAGAGAGAAAACTGATGAACTCTACAAATGAAACATATTTTATCACTTTTTTTTGCTTTTTTGGTGATATGGATAATATGGAAATATGTTTTTAATGCTTTCACATATATAATTGATATCATTTTGATTGCCTTTTCAGTGGGTGTGGGGAAAGGTAGGTGGCAGAAAGAATTTGTAACTTACTGTTTAATAAGAAAAAATGTTTAAAAATAATAAAATTCATAATATATAATTCATTTCCTTTGCAATCCTATGTGTTTTCTTTGGTGTACTTAAAAAGACTCTGATGAAGGGTTCTTGTGTTTTGTAAGACTGCCAAGGAAGAGTTAAGAAAGCCTTCTCTAAAGGGCAGCTAGATAGCACAGTGGATAGATCACTAGGTCTGGAGTTGAGAAGACTGAGGTTCAAACATGACCTCAGACACTTCCCAAGAGCATGACCTTGGGCAGATCACTTAATGCTTTTGCCTAGTCCCTGCCCCTCTTCTGTCTTAGAACTGATATTGAGAAAGAAGATTTAAAAAAAGGACTTCTGCTCTAGGGCTTGGAAACTGCATAGCTGCTTGATTTCCCAAGTATGGTAGCATATACATTTTTATTTATTCCCTGTCCCCAGTATACTAATTGAAAGAAAGTTACCTACGTAGCTGATGTATTAGATATAGGTTGGCATTTTGAATCTTATTCTTCTGGCACACACAAGTCAGTGATGATATTGATATTCACAATGAAGTAGGGTTGTATACTGGGAGTTCTAGATTGGAGAAGAAAGAAGCAGAGAAACACCCCAGAGGCAGTGGAGGGACAATGAACTTGTACTGACAACACAAATAGTTATAAGGTTATGGGTGTCATACAGGGGAGGAAAAGACAGCTAGAGACAATGAGCAAGTGGCTTCTTATGCACAGAATCCTAATGTAAAGAGCTATCCTTTTGAAAGAACAACACAGACTGCTCCATTATTAAAAGGAATGGTTATTTTAAGGAATGGTCTATGGGGGGTGGGGGAACTAAATTGAAATTAGGATTCAAAAACATACACTTACAAAAAAGCATGTAGTCTTGAGATTTAGTTCCTCCATAAAGGGTAATCAAAAGCTGTGTGTAAAGGAAACCTCTCCTTCCCAGGGTTGTGAACTTCCTTCTCATCAGATCCATCCCATTTGTGTAGCTGGATATCTTGTGAAAGCTCCAAACAGAGGTCACAGGTGAAGAGCCCTAGGAACATGACCCAGAATGAAAGGTTATAAGTCCAGGTCAAGAGAAAGGCTAGAGATTGTTCCTGAAAAACCTGCTCTCTCTATTCCAATGATTCCCAAAGTGGGTGCCACCGCCCCCTGGTGGGTGCTGCAGTGATCCAGGGGAGCAGTGATGGCCACAGGTGCATTTAGGGGCAGTGAATAACTGTAAGAGGGCAGTGATAGTATGTGACAGGGAGTGCTAAGTAATATTTTTTCTGGAAAGGGGGAGGTAGGCCAAAAAAGTTTGGGAACCACTGCTCTATTCCCTTGGAGGCAGTGAGGAAGGACCATGGCTGAGTGAAGCAGTCATGTGGAGAAACATGTGGTAGGAGTTAGGTTAGATTAGGCTTAAATCTCTAAATATCTACTTTCTCTATTTCAAGTGATTATTAATAAACTCTATGGAAAATAAGACCCTGGAGTTATTAATTTATTCTTTTAAACCCTTAACTTCTGTGTATTGGCTCATAGGTGGAAGAGTGGTAAGGGTGGGCAATGGGGGTCAAGTGACTTTCCCAGGGTCACACAGCTGGGAAGTGTCTGAGGTGGAGTTATTAATTTAAATCTAACCACTGTATTACCATAATTGCATGTGTTTTCCTCAAAGATATGTTACCTCTCAGGTTTCTGTATATGGATAGTCTACCCTACAGGTATTGGATACATTGGTTGCAGAATGTCATCCAAGTTTAAGTGTGAATTGTGAGGCATTTTTTATTCTTTTCTGTCTTTTAGTTTTCTCATGTTTTAGTTCACTTTGTTTACTATTCAGTTAAACTACACTGACCTACTTGAGGTTCCTCATACATAAAATTCCATATCATATCTCCATTTCTTTTGACTAACTTCCCCTGCTTTCCCGATTTACTTTTAGTTTTTAACTTCTTTGGCTTCTTTCCATACTCATTTCAAATTCTATCATCTACAAAAGATCTTATCTTATCTAATACCTACCTCCTTTTCCTTCCATGATATTTGCCTAATGCCTCTTCCATTCTAATGTTAGCCTTAAAAGCAGAGACAGTATTTTTTTTTCCAGTTTTATGTCTCCAAGACTTATCAGAGTTCTGGAACATAGTCAGTGCTTAATAAATTATTGCTGACCTAATTTTATCCTTTCATTTTTCCTTATTGATAAGTAAACCAGCATATTTAATCTGTAGAAGGGTCATTATTGCAAGTGCTAGTCTGTGTAAATGGAAGAGGACCAGTGGGCCCTCAAGAATAAATGTGATAAATATCCAATCCAGACAATGAGTTCATGTCTACAAACACTTTGTGAAAGTTGAGCTGTATTTATAGTATGGGTTTCCATATCTTATGCATCACATTTTATGAAGAATTGTAAAAATGAAAACTATTTAAAAGGACAATTAATGTTTTATCATCTCTACTACCCACATTTGCCACAACCAAGCATTTTGAGAAAAAAAATTCAAAGTGAATTCTTTGAGTTTTAAGTTTAGTGTTAGAAGAAAATGCCAATTTTTGACCTGTATTGAAAAGAGCACTGGACTATGAGAAAAAAAGTTCAGCTGCTACTGATAGCTAAGATACTTTGTAGGAATTATCCTTGCTACTTGACCCTTATATTGTTTGGACTACTGGCCTCACTGGATTGATTTGAAAATTTGAAAACTTTTGCTATACAGATATAAGCTATTATTATTATCACCTATGTATATGAACTTTAACTTTAAATCCTCTTAATATGAATTTTCCTTTTAAAATATATTCAAAGGTTCATAATCTGGATTAATATATATATGTGTGTACATATATATGTGTATGTTATTTTTTAAGAAAAAGTATAATTGAATGATTCAAGGGTAGGTTTTAACTTTTCCCTCCCCTTTTACATATACACATATATATGTAACTAGCTTTCTCTACTCAAAATATAACATATATTATATTATATCTTGAGTAGAGAAAGCTAGTTGGTCCCCATGACAATAATGGCATATCCACTTAAACACTTGGGGAGAGCTTCTCAAACTACAGGTATATTGCCAAGGAGGAACATATCCATATAAATGAAAACAAAATAATTCTGACCCTACCTACCAGCAACAGAGGGACCTTTAGCTCATCCATGGAAAGATCAATCAGTCAATAAACATTTGTCAAGCACTTATTATATAGTGGGTAGAATGCTAAGCCCTGAGGATCAGAACAAGTCAGAAACTGCCCTGGTCCTCAAAGAGTATATAGTCTAAAAGGTGTGACAACAGATAAACAATAGTTACAAAGAATATGAATGGAGGTAATGTGTAAGGAGAAGCCTTTAGCATCAATGGATGTTAGGAAAAGCTTCCTGAAGAAGAGGGGATTTGTATGCTGAGTGTGGGAGAAAGTTAAGGAATCTAGGAAGCAAAGAAACCCAGAGCAAAGCAATCCAGTTCATTGGAGAAAGCAAAAGCAAAGTCAAGGTGCTTAGGGATAGAGTTTCATATTCAAGAAATTATAAATAGGCCAGTGTAGCTGGACTATAAAATGCAAGGAGGGGAATAAAGTTCAAGGTCTTAAAAGACAGGAAAGAGCTAGACTATGAAATTTTTTAATTGCCAAATAGAAGAATTTCTATTCGATCCTGGCAGTAATATGGAGTACCAGAAGCTCACTGAGAAGAGAAGTAATATGATCAAATCTATATTTTAGAAAATAATTTTGACAAAGTGCAAAATAAATGGGAGAGAAGAGATTTGAGGCAGATAGAAGGCTACTGCAGTCTTCTAGGCAAGAGGAAATATAAGGGTTATGGTTGAGGATAGAAAAGGGGGCATGAAAATAATGATATTATGTAGGCAAAATCATAAATTTTGGCAACAGTCTGAATATGTGGAGTGAGTGATAGTAAGGAGTTGAAGACGACACTGAGGGAATAGGATGGAAAATAATGGAAAAGTAAATGCAATAAATGTGATTATTTAACTCCATCCTCCATTTATGTCTTCAAAGGATGTAACAATAGTATATCTAGAACTGTGAAAGGTATGTTTCTGCTCTTCCTAAATCACAAGGGTGAATATCCTACTCATTCCCACCTACAAATTATAGGGGTGAATATCCTTTTCCTCCTTACTTGTGTAAACCTTCAATCATCCCCACTGCTAGTTCATGTTGGGAAGATCCATCCTAAAGGAGAAAAATCAGTTGTTGGAAATATTGAAGTACACAGTGATTACAGAGTTTACATGATAAAACAGTTCCTTATAACAGGCCACAAATACTCTGACCTAGAATTAACTCTATGATTTAGTTAAAATCTTCTGAGACCAGAGACTTTCTTGGATGTTAGGTAATGAATGGCTGGATATGAGGGAGAGAATCAGCTTACAAAGAAGCCTGCTCCATGTAAGCAGAAAATAGAGAGAAAGATACATAGAAAAGAAAAAGCAAGCACCTGCATGGCTGGAGAAAGAACTGAGCAGAAGACAGACAGTCCTACAATAATTGTTGCTATGGCTTCATTTATTATGACAAAGAGAAAGATGTTTATTGAATGTAGAGTATTAAGCATTACATTGTTTAAGAGGCATAACTTTCCCACAGAATAATGTTTATAAAAAAGACTTTACCCAAAATATTTCTAAGGCACTTCTCCAAACCCAAGCAATTGAGGAATAATGACAGTAACTTGGGGGTTTACAGGAAGCAGGGGAAAGAGAGTCTGGGTAACTGGGTCATATGGTCATGACATTACAAAGGCTTCATTGGTCATCAAAATAATGAACAACTCAAGTATTATTATGAAGGAAGCTTCCAGAAGATGTCTTTATCTGAGTTTCATCTAGACAATACTTTTGAGCTACTAATGTTGAGATATGGCCTTGCTAGGAAATCCCAGGGAAACTTACAAGTCTGTCTTTTATGGCTGCTTTTCCTCAGTGGGACTAATTTGTCTTAGGTTCCTCCATACTTGGAAGCATTTAAATTCCTATTTCTTCATGCTTATAAATAAGCAGACTGAGAAATGAGGAAAATGTACTTGAAGGCAATGACTTTATCCCACAATGGTGGGAGAATGGCTGAGAAGTATATAGGTTCACAAGCAACATGTTTCAGAAAACCATGATTAAGAGGCAAGGAGAATGCATAGGTAAGAAGAATTTTATGGGGGCTTTGTTGAACAGTCCCCTCTAGGATAATAGTAATAATCTGGATATAGGAGAGAATAAAGACTAGGATGGCAAGAACATGAACATATTCTCAACCAGAATCATGTAAGTGTCTGTGAATACCAAGCTCTGCCCAAGGACAAAGTCTCATAAGAGATAATGGAACCACAAAAGCAGGATGGAGAAATATCTGATTTCAGGGAACAACACAAGGAATCCAAAGAATGTAGGGGTCATTTAGGTTCATAACTTGGGGATTACAATCATCAGGCAGTAGAGGAGACTACAAATTGCAATGTCTCTATTGATAGCTATTGCAGTTGCCTTCGGAGACCTCCATGTGAGAAGAAGAAACATATTTATAGTAGTGATAGAGATGGTCTTCTGAATATCATTTCTATTGGGAATATCTCTGGGATGGAGGAAGGGGAAAATATTGATAATATTGTCTATGAAGGTATGGATCTAACTGTCAGACATGGTAGCAATAAAAAAAACCATGAAGTTCACTTGAACAATGAACGTGCAAATGGAAAGCAAAGGAATGAGGAATAGGAGGCCATCTTCAAGAACTGGGGGAATACCTAGAAGGAAATTCCATCAAGTTTTCCTACTCTACTCCATCAGTAATATCTCTTGTTAAAGCAGAAGGCAGATTATGAGTCAAAAAGTGGATCCATCTCTGTTATATACAACTGCTTCATATTACTGATGAAGACATGTGTGAGAGATAATATAGAAATATCATCAAGAATATTTGTGACCCAATGGTAAATGGATATGAATAAGCAGTTTTCAGATGAAATCAAAACTATCAATAATCATTAGAAAAAAATGTTCTAAATCACTCTTGATTAGAGAAATGCAAACTAAAACAACTCTGAGGTACCACTTTACACTATCAGATTGGCCAATAAGACAGTAAAGGAAAGTGATAAATGTTAGAGGTGATGTGGTGAAATTGGGATACTTATGCACTGTTGGTGGAGTTGTGAATTGATCCAATCATTCTGAAGGACAATTTGGAACTATGCCCAAAGGAGTATAAAACAATGAATACCCTTTGATCCAGAAATACGACTACTAGATCTTTATGCCAAGGTGATTTTTTAAAAAGGGAGAAAGGACCTACTTGTACAAAAATATTTTTAGCTGCTCATTTTGTGGTGGCAAAAAATTGGAAATTGAAGAGATGTCCATCAATTGGGGAATGACTGGATAAATTTTGGTATATGTTGGTATTGAAATACTATTGCGCTATAAGAAATGGTGAACAGGATTATTTCAGAAAGAATTGAAAAGACCTACATGAATTGATGCAAAGTGAAATAAGCAGAATCAGGAGAACACTGCACATAGTAACAGCAATATTGTGGAATGATCAACTATGATAGACTTAGCTATTCTCAGCAATACAATATCCAGGACAGTTCTGAGGAGCTTTTGACAAAAAATGCTATACACTTTCAGAGAAAAAAATGTTGGAGTAGGATTGCAGTTCAAAGCATATGATTTTTCACTTTAATTTATTTGAAGATGTTTTTATTTGGGGGTTTTGCTTTTATACAATTATTCTCTTGCAAAAATGTTTTGCATGATAATACATGTTTAACTCAGATCAAATTGCTTACCAGTTCCGAGAAGAAGGGGAAAGGGAGAATGGGAGGGTGGGAGACATTTTGGATCATATAACTTTGGAAAACTTATGTGGAAATGTGTTACTGTATGTAATTAGTAAAATAAAATATCTTTATAAAAATTTTTAAAAGAATATTTGTGACACCAAAAAGGAGGTGGGCTAATCATTTTGGGAGACTGAGAAAGGGAAATTTACATGTTATACTATGACTTACAGGATATTAAAGGAATCAGAGAAAGTCCTCTAGTCTTTGACCCTCTAGGGAGAATTTCTTTTTTTCTTTATTCTGGATTTAACAAATGCCAAATAAAAAATATAATTTTATATATAGCATAGACTACCCTGGACTCCGCTGCCTAAAGGCCAAGTAAATTATATTTCACCCTTCCTCCCTCTAAGGGTTCATCCATTAGGTATTTAAAGTACTCAGACTCTCTTGCCAATGGCTCCAGATCCTACCAATAGTTTTCCCTCTAGGGTAACAAGTGATTCTTTATAGCCTAGTTCCATTCGATACTGAGAATCAAATTAACTTTTGTAAAGAAATATTTACTTCTGGAGGAATAGTCATAAATATGAAAATTTATTTCCCCAAAATGTGGGAGGCATTATTCCCTGAGGCTCTTTGTAACACCTTGGTCTCTGGAGAGTGGAGAAGATCATGTCCATAATGTAACAATTGCTATAGAATACAGTCTTAGTTCTAGGTCCAAACCTACCTTGGACTTGAATCCCAGGCAATCTGGCTTCTCAGGGTTTCTATATTAATCTGGTTAGCTGGGTGTACTGTTTCACCTATAAGTCCCAACTCCACCATTGTCATGGATCAAAATTTCCAGATCCTGTGGGGTTCACCTCTGGCACCTAAAACTGAGGGCATTAAACAACACAGAAAAGAAGCAAATACCTCAAGGCCCTTCCTCAAAACTAGGGAAAATAGGCAGGTGAAGAAAATCCTTACTCTCTCAAAAGTTCATTTCATGTGGTCTGTGCTGTGAATGAATGGACAACAAGAAAGATCACTAGAAAGAGAGAAACTGACTAAGTCTCTCTAGTTTTAAAGATGTAGGCAGCCAACCAAAAGAGATCTGCTACCAAATGGTAGAACACATCAAAAAATCTAAACAAGCTCTGAAGGCCTCTCAGGATGCCTCCATATTAGATAAAAGTTCTATGTTTAGACAAATCTGAGTTACAAATATACAGAGTAGATCAAAAAGTACATGAAAATACTGATCTCTATTTTACATATAAACATATATGTACGAATATGTAACTTTCTTTTAAAAAAGTATATATACTTAATCTATCTCTTTAAAATCCATAGTACTAATACATTGTTGATGGAGTTGTGATCTGATCCATAGTACTAATACATTGTTGATGGAGTTGTGATCTGATCCAAGCATTCTGGAGAGCTCAAAGGACTCTAAAACTATGCATGCTCTTTGATCCATCAATACCATTACTGTGTATATATCCCAAAGAGATAAAAAAGGTGGGGGGGAGGACTTATTTGTATAAACATATTGCAACTCTTTTTGTAGTAGCAAAGAATTGGAAATTGAGGAGTTGTCCATTAATCAGAGAATGATAATTAGTTGCAGTATAAGTTTGTGGTGGAATACTATTATGTTATTTTTAAAAAGATAAGCAGGATGATTTTGGAAAAATCTGGAAAGATTTACATGAACTGATGCAAAATGAAGTAAGCAGAAGCAGAAGAACATTGTACACACTCAGCAACATTTTTTGATGAATGACTGTGAATGACTTAGTTATTTTCAGCAATAAAATCATCCAAAACAATTCCAGAGCATCATGATGAAAAGTGCCATCTGCCCTCATAGAACAGATGGAGTTTGAATCCAGATTGAAATACACTATATATCACTTTCTTTCTTCCTTGATATCTCTTTCACAAAATGACTATTATGGAAAAATATTTTACAAGATTACATATGTAAAATCTTTATCTGATTACTTACTGTCTCAATGAAGGGGGAGTGGAAGGGAAAGAGGAAGGGAGGATGAAAGGTGGAAAAGAATTTGAAACTCAAAATAAGGAAGATGAATGTTGAAAACTGGTTTTACTTGTAATTAAGGAAAAATAAAATATTAAAAAATAAATAAAATCTGTAATGCTTATTATTCAGATTTAATCACTTTGGATCCCAGAATTCCCCCCCCCCCACCACCACATCATGTTGTCTCCATAGCTTAAGAGAATTGACAAGTTGGTGTCAGGAGACTGCTACTGGAACAGAGTTAGAAGTACTTATCAGATCTGAGAAGGTGAGAGCTCTGGAAGATGATGGAGAGAAAAATGATACATCAGTAAAGATCAGAACTAAGGAAATAAAAATGAGAAGTTCAGGGTTATTAGAGGACTCAAGGAAATATCTTACGGACCAGAACTTTTACTTGGAATGAAGGGTTTGCTGGTGACCAAGGGTTTGTGGGTAAATATTTAATAATCAGATGCACATCATACATTTAAGTATAATACTTAAATACCACTTTCTTAAGCCTGCAAATCAATAAAAATAAATCAAATCCTGATTTGTAGTGTTTTTCTTTTATTTCTGAGGCAAAAATGATCCACTAAACTGAAAAATTGACTGACAGTCTGAGCTGGCTCCAAGAGACTCCTGAATTTGATCATGAAAATGGTCAACTGAGAGGAATCAGAGCTTCTCATAAGTTTATTTTGGGGGTTTTGTATCTCGTAAAAATAATTGCCATTATGGTGTTTACAAATTATCAACAAGGAATTGATACTCCAAATATTTAAGGACTTAATAAGAAATCACCTAATTATGTTTTGATGCATTTGATGAATTCTAATTACGTGAGTAATATAAATTATATTTTTGATGCCTGAAAGGACCAGAAAGTGTGATTGCTGAAATACTATCAAGCAATATGTGAAATATCACAAGAAATGAGAGAGGTAATGTAAGATTGGAAAAGAATATTGTTGACCCAATTTTAAAAAAAGGAGAGAACAGAGTCAGCAAACTATAAAACAGTTAAGATTGGTTTCAATTTCTAGAAATTCCAGAACACCACCACCACCACTGTATCACCCTCAACCACTGTATTTATTTTATAATCATTTGCCTCAGTGCCAATAGAATATAAACTCATGGAGGGCAAGGATGGTTTCTTTTGTGTTAATATTAAGTACCTAGAACAGAGCCAGGCACATAGAAGATATTTAATAAATGATTATTTAATTAAATTGAGTACATGTTGTATTTAAATTTGAAACTAATAAATAAATGTTTCTGTGATATAAGTTCAAATGGATATTCAGAATATATTAAATTATTTCTGTATAAACACAAGGAACAAGCAGTTTTTAACATAACAATTTTTTATCCTTTAAGAAGAAAAATATCATTAGAAAAACATCTCTAAAATTAGTGGTACTCAAAGGTTATTAGTAACTTTAAAAAAATTAATGATTTAACCGTCAGCATGAACCACATCGGCACAGTGCTATATCCATCCCCCAAATACATGCACATATGGAGAACAAAATATACTAAAATCATAAGGAAGTATTTATTTATGTTAATTAATTGAAATGAATATAATTAATCAAAATTAGCCAATAGGAAAGAATTATTTGAGACTAATAACATCTTATGCATTCTCCAAAGCTGGGTGGCATCAAGAGGAGCTGAGTTCAAATCCAGACTGAGTTACTTTCTAGCTGTATGACCCTGAATAAGTCACTTAACCTCACATGCCTCCATTTCTTCATTTGTAAAATGAACTAGAGATGGGAATGGCAAACCACTCAGATATCTTTGCCAATAAAATCCCAAGCAGCATCACAAACAATCAGACACAACTGAAATAACTGAAAAAAAATTATGTTCTCCTTTTGCACTGAGGGATGCTATGGTATGTGGTAAAACATATTTATGAAATCTGTGTTCTAATTGTTACTCTGCTACCAAGTAGAAGAATGGAATCCTATAATTAGATGGTACCTTAGAAGTCCAACCTGAAACCTCCTATGCAATGCACAAATACCCTCACTAGTAAATATTCTGAACCTTCTGTTCATGAATTTGCTTTTTTTTTAAATGTAGATAAATGTACTTCCATATGATTTCCTTTGTAATCCAATGTATTCCACTTTATGCATTTAAAAACATTTTGTTGAGAAGGGTTCATAAGCTTCACTTGACTGTCAAAAGGATCCATGATAAACAAAAGACCATGAAACCTTGTCCTATAGCTGTGATGGCACACCTATGGCATGTATGCCAAAGATGGCACACAGAGGCCTCTCCATGGGCAGGAGCAAGCCTCTGGCATAGCAGTCTGGGAGGCTGACCCCACCCTCAAACACAGGGAATGGGGCATTCTAGCATTTTTCTGCTGTTGCAGGGACAAAGCAAGTGCAATTCAGCTGAACCACCGATGTGGCTGCTCCCCTTTTCCCCATCCCGGGGCTCCCAGGAGCTGAGCAGAGGCAGCTGGCTCACCCTACTCCCAGGGAGCCCAGCAGTGCAGCAGCACAGGCCATATCCCCAGACTGGCAATAGATTCTACGCAGCTATCACCATGCAAAAGGTAGGAAGTTTTTTTTTAATTCTTTTTAGACACCCTTCTGGGTGAATACAAGAGGTAAGAGTTTTGATTTTTTTGAACAAAGAATTGATTGGGTCCAGACCCTCCTGATTTGCACTGACCCTAATTAAAATAATTCCCTGAAATCTAGGGAACTTGCTAATCAGATTTTCCCTAATTCTTCAAAGGAGGCTAGAGAGGAAATCACACACCTAGCCGAAACCCAGGGATCAAAAATCCAGGGATCAAACCAGCTAACACTTCCATGGGAGGGTCCCCATCAAGTTACCCTTTTTATCACCACTGCTGTAACTGGAAGGGCAGAATACATGGACTTATGTCTCTTGCATTAAACTCTTTATCCCACCAGAAACAGATGGTGATCTTCTCCTGGGTTTGCCAAAAAAGCAAAGAAAATCCCGGTCCATAGCACATAGTCTAAATGCTTCAAAGGACTACCAAATGCTTGAGGCTTCCAGAAAATTCACATCCACTCGGGTTCTAGCTACAGTCTTTCACTTTTACTAAATTTCCTTAGGCATACCAGTATAAGTGCTTTCCTAAGGTTGGGTTGGTTACACATGAACTATTTAGTAATTGCACTGGGAATCCTGTCACCTCCAGAAAGAGGATAATGATGTATTCCTCTAATTGTACATACTGGTGTCCTTGGTGGCCATGCCCCTGCATGAAGTCGGGGGGGGGGCATGGCACACAATGGGGGACAGGCACTGACACAACCAGTCTGGGGGGTCGGGGTAGGGGAATGGCACAGAGTCCCTAAAAAGTTCCAAAAGTTTGCCCATCACTGCTCTTTAGTATTCATTACAAACTACCATCTAGATATCTGAATGAATATCAGCATAGTATAAAGGAAATAGCTTTGGAATTAAAAATATGTATTTGAGTCACTTACTATTGGTGTGATCTCAGTGTGATTTTTACCTGCTTGAGTCCTAATTGCCTCATCTGTGAAATGAGAGGATCCTATAAGATGTTGGAAATGAAATTGTTTTGAAATCTTTGAGAGGTAACATGCTGTAAGAGATTAAACATCTCACTCTGAATCAAGAAGATCTGGTAAACAAACATTAAGTACCTATGAGATATTAAGTATCTATTATGTGCTAGGAACCAAGCTAAGCACTGGGAATTCAAAGAAATATAACAGAAAGTCCCTACTCTCAAGATTACAATCTAATTTTTTTCATTTAAAGCATTTATTGTCTTTCTCTCACATACACAATCATAGAAAAAGAAAAACCAAATCCCTTTAAATGAATACCTAGTTAAGCAAAGTATATCTTTTTCACAGTGATCATCTCCAAAAATATATTTTGTCTTGGATTTTGAATCCATCTTCTCTTGATCAGAAGAAACATGGAACAGTATTGGTTTTCATTGCATTGATCAGAATGATTAAGACTTTCAAAGTGGTTTGCCTTTTCAACATTGTTATTGTAAAAAAAAATTTATTCTTTGTACTATCTTCTTGGATTCACATCAGTTCACACAAGTTTTTTCAGGCTTCTCTGATTCTGTCCATTTAAACATTTTTTGGCACAATAAAATCCTATTACATTCATATACCATAATTTGTTCAGCCATTTTCTATTTGATGGAAATCAAATTTTTTTGCCTGACTTTAGATTCTGCCTCTTAAACTCATTGGCTCTGTGACTATGAATAAGTAGTTTATCCTTTTATAATCTCAGGTTTCTGGTAGTTGATAGGACTGTTATGTGAGCGAAAAGATGAAATGAATTTCAAGAACTACGTAAGTGTAAGTTGTAATCATTTTCTGAGCTCCTTCATTGACTCTGCTAGAAATAGCACTTTATTTTTCCTAACCTAATAGTATCTTTCATAAACATTTAAGTCCATACATTTGTATTTTTTGTGTCCTTTTGTGGTACAGAAGTGCAGAGGGACATTTCTGATTGTTAGAGCCACACCCACGGATATTACATAGAATGTTTTCTTTTTTGCTCTACGCTGAGAATCCCAATCTCCAATCTAGTTAGAGAAACTCTAATTTGGGGCTTGGTTTTAAGTTATTTATCCAGGACTGATTTCATTGGCTATGAGCTTCCAAAAACAGAACTATAAAAGGAAATTGGGATATTCCATTCCTGAAGACTAAAAAGCTTTGTTGATCCATTGGAATATCTAAGATGGTTTGTATGGGGAAAAAAATAAAAAGGAGTAGTTGTGACTTCCAGTTTTATGTCCATTCTGACCTTCTAAACTTTGGTATATAGTGACTCCTAGTGTTAAATATTGAAGTCAGTTACATATGAAGTCAGAAGAAATGAGGTAATTGCAAAAGAGTTGAAAGCAAAGGTCAAGCAAGGTTCCAACCACAAAATCAGAAAAACAAAGTTGATAGTTTTATTTTGTTCCCCATGAAACTATTCTTTTTTTAAAACATTCATTAATATTTATTTTTTAGGAAAGTTAACACGGTTACATAATTCATGCTCTTACTTTCCCCTTCACCCCCCTTCACCACCCTCCCCCCATGGCCAATGCACATTTCTACAGGTTTTAACATGTGTCACTGATCAAGACCAATTTCTAAATTGTTGATAGTTGCATTGGTGTGGTAGTTTCGAGTCTACATCCCCAACCATGTCCACTTCAACCCATATGTTCAAGCATTTGTTTTTCTTCTGTTTCCACTCCTGTAGTTCTTCCTCTGAATGTAGGTAGCATTCTTTTCCATAAATCCCTCAGAATTGTCCTGGGTCATTGCATTGCTGCTAGTCCAGAAGTCCATTACATTCTATTTTACCACAGTGTATTGGTCTCTGTGTACAATGTTCTTCTGGCTCTGCTCCTATCGCTCTGCATATCCCTGGAGGTCTTTCCGGTTCACATGGAAATCCTCCAGTTCATTATTCCTTCAAGCACAATAGTATTCCATCACTAGCATATACCACAATTTGTTCAGCCATTCCCCAATTGAAGGACATCCCCTCATTTTCCAGTTTTTTGCCACCACAAAAAGTGCGGCTATAAATATTTTCATACAAGTCTGTTTATCTATGATCTCTTTGGGGGTACAAACCCAACAATGGTATGGCTGGATCAAAGGGCAGGCATTCTTTTATAGCCCTTTGAGCATAGTTCCAAATTGCCAGCTAGAATGGTTGGATCAGTTCACAACTCCACCAGCAATGCATTAATGTCCCAATTTTGCCACATCCCCTCCAACATTCATTGCTCTCCACTTCTTTCATTTTAGCCAATCTGCTAGGTGTGAGGTGATACCTCAGAGTTGTTTTGATTTGCATTTCTCTAATTATTAGAGATTTAGAACATTTTCTCATGTGCTTATTGATACTTTTGATTTCTTTATCTGAAAATTGCCTATTCATGTCTCTTGCCCATTTATCAATTGGGGAATGGCTTGATTTTTTATACAATTGATTTAACTCCTTAAATATTTGAATAATTAGACCCCTGTCAGAGTTTTTTGTTATAAATATTTTTCCTAATTTGTTGGTTCTCTTCCAATTTCGGCTACATTGTTTTTGTACAAAAGCGTTTTAGTTTGATATAATCAAAATCATTTTTTACATTTTATAATTTTCTCTAACTCTTGCTTGGTTTTAAAATTTTTTCTTTTCCCAGAGATCTGACAAGTAAACTATTCTGTGTTCACTTAACTTATTTATAGTTTCCCTCTTTATATTCAAGTCATTCACCCATTCTGAATTTATCTTGCTGTAGGGTGTTAGATGTTGATCTAAACCTAATCTCTCCCATATTGTTTTCCAAATTTCCCAGCAGTTTTTGTCAAATAGTGGATTTTTGTTCCAAAAGCATGAGCAATCACTATTTTTCCAGTTGTTTAGATCTAGTTTTAATTGTTTGGAAAGTGTTTTGTAGTTGTTTTCATATAATTCCTGTGTTTGTTTTGGTAGATAGATTCCTAAGTATTTTATATTGTCTAGTATGATTTTAAATGGTGTTTCTCTTTCTACCTCTTGCTGCTGTGATGTTTTAGAAATATATAGAAACGCTAATGATTTATGTGCATTTATTTTGTATCCTGCAACTTTGCTAAAGTTGTTGATTATTTCTACAAGCTTCTTAGTTGATTCTCTAGGATTTTTTAAATAGACCATCATATCATCTCCAAAGAGTGATGATAGCTTAGTCTCCTCATTACCTATTTTGATACCTTCAATTTCTTTTTCTTCTCTAATTACTATTGCTAGTGTTTCTAGTACAATGTTAAATAATGGAGGAGATAATGGGCATCCTTGTTTCACTCCTGATCTTACTGGAAAGGCTTCTAATTTATCCCCATTGCATATGATGCTTGTTGATGGTTTTAGCTATATACTGTTTATTGTTTTTAGGAAAGGTCCTCTATTCCTATACTTTCCAGGGTTTTCAATAGGAATGGGTACTATATTTTGTCAAAGGCTTTTTCAGCATCTATTGAGATAATCATGTGGTTTTTGTTTGTTAGATTGTTGATATGGTCAATTATGTGGATGGTTTTTCTAATGTTGAACCATCCTTGCATTCCTGGTATAAATCCCACCTGATCATGGTGGATGATCCTCTTGATCACTTGCTGAAGTCTCTTTGCTAGTATTCTATTTAAAATTTTTGCATCTATGTTCATTAGGGTGATTGGTCTATAGTTTTCTTTCTCTGTTTTTGATCTACCTGGCTTTGGAATCAGTACCATATTTGTGTCATAAAAGGAATTTGGTAGCACTCCTTTTTTGCTTATAATATCAAATAATTTGTATAGTTTTGGGAGTAGTTGCTCTTTGAATGTCTGATAGAATTCACTTGTGAATCCATCAGGCCCTGGCGATTTTTTCTTAGGGAGTTCTTTGATGACTTGTTCAATTTCTTTTTCTGATATGGGATTATTTAGGTATTCTATTTCTTCTGCTGTTAATCTAGGCAATTTGTATTTTTGCAAATATTCATCCATATCTCTTAGATTGCTATATTTATTGCCATATAATTGGGCAAAATAGTTTTTAATGATTGCCTTAATTTCCCATTTTCTAATATACTGTACACCAACAAGACGGCCTTCTCCTTCCCCATTTTCCTTATGACCATGACACATAATCAAATATGTAGGATTCTTGCCCTCTGTAATAGCCTTCTTACAGCATCTTTGATCTCCTTATTACATAGACTGTAGATGAATGGGTTGAGGAAGGGTGTGATTATGGAATAGACAATAGCCAATGCTTGATCATAATCAAGTGAGTAGCTTTTCTTCACTCTCACATACATGAAAAGGATACTCCCAAAAAAGATGAGGACCACAGTAAGGTGGGAAGCACAAGTGGAAAATGCTTTTCTCTTGCCCTCAGCTGAGGGTATTCTGAGAAAGTTCGAATAATCTGGACATAGGAGGTGAGGATCAATAAGAACTTTGTCAGGATCTTGCAGGATTTGATTATAAAGTCCACCATGACATTTATGGAAGTGTCTGTGCAAGCCAAACAATACTGGGGGAAAGTCACAAAATATATGTTGAATGTGGTTGGGACCACAGAAGAGGAGCCAAGAAACAAGAGAGATCACAACTATTGGTGCTGCCAAGCCAACCAGTCAGCATCCTGCAGCCATCTTGGTATAGAGTTATGGGGTCATAAGGGTAGGGTAATGAAGGGGCCTGCAAATGGCCAGATATCTATCATAAGCCACGGCTAGTAGGAGCAAGCTCTCAGAAGCTACCAGAGAGTGGAAGAAGTAGATCTGAAGGAGACAGCCAGAAAAGGAGATTGGCTTCTTTTTGCTGAGAAGGTTAGCAAGCATCTTAAGGATGATGGTGGCTGTTTATCCAAGCTCAAGGGAGGAGAGGACTCTAACAAATTGGTAACAATTAGTATCCTTAGTAGAGAGAAACTTATACTTTCATTAAAGCATACTGCCTGGGTACAGGAGATGGTTTAGTGAGACACAGGATGGGTAAAACAATTGCATAGCACTGGGAATAATAACTTCTGGTGAGACCACAATATGTCTCCCCAGAATAGAAGATATCAAAGGAATCTAGGTCAAGAGGGGTAAAGACAAAATGCTGCCCCATCTGAGTTTCAGGTATCTTAGTATGAAAACCGGAGGACTTCATTGTTGGCATCTGGGATATAATGCCCATTAAATTAAAGCCGGAGATATCCCAGCTCATTGTTAATACAGGATTTATCTCTTTACAGAATAGACAAGAAAATTATGGAGGAGGCATAAAGAATGAGAAACTTGATTAATTTGTTCTCTCACACCTATGCCCACCCTGGGTACCCATAACCCTCAAAACTCAAGCCCAAGGAAGTTAGTTAAAGAATTCTAATCTCCTATGATTACAAAAGATATGAGGGGATCCCTGAAGATGAAGACAGGATCTAGCTTCTGCTGTACCTCTCCCTGTTAATTGGAGGCTGAGAGGAACCCAATTAATAATGGTCTAATTTCTCTTAACTCTGTAAACAAAGGGGAATAAGACTCAGGGGACAAAAAAAAGTGCCAAGTATGAACTTAGATGAAAATGAAACTGGTGCCAACTCTGCCTAATGTCTAATCTGAGATTTTTAGATCAAGAAAATAGTAAAGAACACTGAGCCCCATTTGTATCCTCCCTAGATTTCACACTGAAATGGACCTTGCAGGTACCTAATACAAATTTCTCATTTTACAAGTGAGATAATGAGACTCTGGGTGCCTGTACAAAGACTTCGGTTTAGTACATAGGAAGTGAGATTTGAATTCAAGTCCTCTGGCTCTAAACCGAAAGCACTCTTTCCATTACACAACACTATCTTTCCTTCTTCCCTCTAGTTCTGAGTAGGGATCTCAGGCACATGGTTTAGTTATTCCCCAGGATCCCAAGCAGGCTCTACACCTCTAGAATTTCTTCCTTCCTACCATTTTCTTCCCATCTTCTACTCATACTCTCCACATAGGATTCATTCCTCTATTGAAAGCCAAGCCCCTCATCAACATTGCCTTTTTTGCATAATATCCTCCCCATTTGCTTGTAGCATTTTAGGCCCCAGATTGACTCCATCTTCCCTTCCCCACACTCCCCAGAAAAAGAAAAACAATTTCATTCCTATTTTTGCATTCTCCTTTCCTCTTTTTCCCCTTGTTCAGGGCTCTGGCATTCATCAGGCCCCAGGGCTCTGCAGATTACTGAGAAGGACTGTTTGGAGTTTTATGTATTTGTGTTTTTTAATTAATTTGCCTGTTGCCAAGTTTGGGTATTTTTCAGAGTGCATCTAAATATTTATATAAATATGTTAAGAAAATGAACTATTAAAAAGTTAGAAGAAAAGAGAATTTTATTTATCTCAATTGTGGAAAACAAAATTGTAACTATTAATCCAGTGAAAGAGATTGTGAGAATAAGCTAAATAAATTTGATTACATGAAAATGAAAAAAATTGCACAACAAAAAACAATACATTCAAAGAAAAAAAGAAAAATATATCTGATGAAAAGAAATAGTGGCAATAAATATAACACATAAAAAGTTGACATCTAAAATCTATGAGGAAAAGACAGGTTGTGAAAATTTTACAAAAGAACACATACATATTATAGGTATCCCTTCCACATTGCAGGGGTTGGAGCACAGTATCCCTGAAATCTGGAAAAATCCATGTAAAATTTTTAGCCATCTCTTCATACCAGAGAAGAAGTCTATTTTTTTTTTCTTTTTCTTTAATAGGATGTTTATAGCACCTTGTAAAATTTTTGTTAAGTATTTTGTCATCAGCTATATGTAGGTGGATGTTTTGTGCTCTTTTCATAAACTTTATTTTTTTACTTATTTTAATTTTAAAAAGAAACTATATTTATGGTCTTAAAAGACAAAATATATTGATAATATGCAATACTATACATACATTGTATGCATTTATGAGTTTCTAAACTTTTTCTATATTATCTGCTAGTCTTCACCTGTCATCTGAGACTTCTATAAAGCCCCCATTCCTATTTAATTTCTTATACTGACCCATGATATATCAAAACTGCAATGGGGAAAGTAGTTATATGGAATGGATAGATACCTTATATATATATATATATATATATATATATATATGTATATATATATATATAGGAAAGGGTTCACCTTCTACTTGTGGCATAGGAGAGGCATTGTGTGTCTTGTAAAAGGAAGCAGTAGGGATTTCTCTAGGTCTTTCTTCCCACTCCCTTCTCCAAGGGAGACTTTAATTCCTGCCAGCAGGGGAAGCAGCAGGTTTAGGCTGAAGGATGCTGCTCTCCTCAGAGAAAAGTGTGCTTGTTGTTGTTTTTCCAGTCCTATCCAACTCTTCATGGTCCCATTTGAGGTTTTCTTGGCAAAGATACTAGAGTGGTTTGCCATTTCCTTCTCCAGCTCATTTTAAAGCTAAAGAAACAAACAGGAATAAGTGACTTCCCCAGGATCCACAGTTATCAATTATCTGAGGTCAGATTTGAACTCAAGAAGATGAATTTTCCTGATTCCATGCCTGGCATTCTATCCACTCTACCACCTAGCTGCCCTGTGGAGGTCATTCTGCTCTCCCCATAGAGAGGGATCCTAGTGGGGTAAAATCATATCTATCTACTCCCTTAAATATTGTTAGTTTAAGGCAATGGTTCTCAAACTTTTTTGCCCTACCTCCCCCTTTCCAGAAAAAATATTACTTAGAGCCCCTGGAAATTAATTTTTAAAAAAATTTAATAGCAATTAATAGGAAAAATAAATGCACCTGTGGCCATCACCTCCCACCTTGATCTCTACAGCATCCACCAAGGGGCAGTAGCTCCCACTTTGGGAATCTCTGGTTTAAGGGATACAATTTTTCAAGTTCATTATAACTTCTTAGACCATTTAGTATTCCACCCTCTCCCTATGAATTATTCTTCTGATTACTATAATAGTGAATACTATAATAGTCAATAGAGTTCACTACAGAAAATTATACATAGCATTTCTCCACATAGGAATACAGATAATTAGATCTTATTAAGGCCCTTAAAAAGGAAAATTTTAAAATTATGAGTTTTCTTTCTTTCCCCTCTGTTTCTTATTTACCTTTTCATGTTTCTCTTGATTTTTGTGGTTGGATATCAAACTTTCCATTTAGTCCTGATCTTTTCTGTGCAAATACTTGGAAATCTTCTATCTAGTTGAATGCCCATACTTTCCCCTGGAAGTATATAGTCAATTTTGATGGGTAGTTGATCCGTGGTTGTAGGCCCAGTTCTCTTGCCTTTCTGAATATCATATTCCAAGCCTTGCTGTCTTTTAGCATAGAGGCTGCCAGATCCTGTGTGATCCTATTTGGTGCTCCTTGATATGTGAATTGTCTCTTTCTGGCTTTTTGTAAGATTTTTTCTTTTACTTGGAAGCTTTTGAATTTGGCTATTATATTCCTGGGGGTTGTCTTTTCTAGGTCTAGTGTAGAGGGTGATCTATGGATCCTTTCAATGACTATATTGCCCTCTTGTTGTAGAACTTCAGTCAATTTTGCTGAATAATTTCTTTTAGTATGGAGTCTAAATTTCTATTAATTTCTGCTTTTTCAGGGAGACAAATGATTCTAATTGTCTCTTCTAGACCTGTTTTCTTGGTCTGTCACTTTCTCATTTAGATATTTCATGTTTCCTTCTATTTTTTCAGTCTTTTGACTTTGCTTTATTTGTTCTTGCTGTCTTGAGAGATCATTAGCTTCTAATTGCTCAATTCTAGCCTTTAGGGACTGGTTATCCTTTTCAATCTGGTCATTTCTGGTGTTCAATTTGCTTATCAGTTCATTTGATTTCTGAGCCTCACTTTCCAATTGCAAAATTCTGCCTTTTAAACTGTTATTTTCTTGCCTCATTTCCTTTTGAGCTATTTCCCATTTCTCTAGCCAAATCTTTTCTAACTTTCTCGTCATCTCAGATTTGAACTCTTCAAGAGCTTGTGACCAGTTTTCATTATTTTGGGAGGGTCCGGATATGATTGCTTGTTTTTTCTCCTCTTCTGTTTGCTCAGTTGTCTGGATTTTCTCTGTGTAAAAGTTGTCGAGTGTTAAAGATTTCTTCTTCTTCTTGTTAATCTTTCTCTTCTAGGCTTCCTGATGCTGGGTTGCAATTGTTAGCCCAGCCCCTTCTTAGCTTTATCCTCGTGCTCAGGGTCTTTCTGCCCTCTTTAGGCTCCTAAGGTCTCAGGTCTGGTTGTTCTCAAGGTCAAGCCCCCTGGTGGACCCCCTTGTTTGATCCTCTGCTGGAGGTTCCTTTACAGGTCTCAGGGCTCTGCTTCCACAGTCGTATACCCATCTGCACTGGTTCCCCACTCAGGGTTTCAGAGCCTTCGCTCGCACTGGCACCTGTGTCCGCCTCCACCCACGCCTGTGCTCAGTTTCTGAGCTCAAAGTCCGTGTGCGTTTTTTAGCCTTTCGGGGTCCGAAGTCTTGCTGTTCTCAGGAACAGGCCCCGGAGCTGCCAATGACTCAATGGCTGCCCCAAACTTGCTCTATTTCTTTTGAGCTGGCTTTGGTGTTGTAGATGGTGTGTGTGGGGGGGCGGGGGGGGTGTTGCTCAGCCAGAGATTTAGTGAGAGCTGTTTCACCCCTTTATAGCATAGAAATGCCCCGATTCCACATACCTTCCACGCTGCGCCCTGTTGTGGGGTCCCTCTGTTCGCCTGGATTTGTTTTTATGTCCCCTTAAGGAGTCCTGTATGTTTCAGTTAGGAGAGGTTAAGAGCTGCTTTTTACTCTGCTGCCATCTTAACCCGAGAGCTCTGAAACTGTCTCATTATAACTTCTAATCATGTTTCATTATGAAGAGAGAAGGGCCCCAAGCTTCAAGACCAAGGCTTTACTCCTTTCCCACCAAATACCAATTCCACAATGAATGCATATTACACTTTACCAAGAAACCCATTTATTCTGATAGCAAAAGAGAAATCAGAGGAAATATACATATGAGAAAATGTACCAAGTAGTATAAAGTGAAGAAACGGTCCCATTAATAGTGAGGTAATTCTGTTCATCTAAGAGAGGAGTCCAAGATCTTATTAAAGGGGAAGTTCCTCAAAGTCTTTCATGTAACAATCAGGGGACAGGGATCTGATGGAGACTATGACCTCTCATGCATCCCCAGACTCTTCTTTCAGCAACCTGAAGTAAGGTTGGCCACATTCATCTTCTCTCTTGAAGGTGGAACCCACAAGCACCTGAAGTGACTTAAAGAGAAGGGAAATGTAGCTCTCTTGCTCCTGCCATCTGTACCCCTCTCTTGACTCAAGTGTGGGACATTGGTTTCTACCAATAAGGATTCTTTTACCAATGGATTCAGGGACTGGGGATACATGTAAAAAAATCTCCTGAAGAAATATCCAATTTCATTAATATTCAAAGAAAAGACAATTAAAATACTTTCAGATAGCCTTCCCTTAACAATTTGGCCAAAAAAAAGTCTTAGAGTGACCAAACTCATTTTTTGTAAGTTTGGGAATGGACGGACACTCAGATATGGCAAATTAGTGACTCATATTTGAAGAGTTATGCACTTGTCTTAGAAATAAGTACATTCTTTGCCCTAATAATCTTACCATTGGAAATATGCATTAAATTAATGTCCTAAGAGAGAGGGGAAGAGCTTTTTCCACTTAAATGTATATTGCTACATTATTTTTATTTTCAAATAACTAGACACAACCTAAATGTCCACCATATGGTGAATGCTTGAATAAACTATGTTTTATGGTTGTAATGGAACACTACAATGACAATTAAAATGCTAACTATAAGAAATAATAAACAACTTTAGAAAGATTTAAGTGAAGAAACAGAAAAGTTGAAAGAAACAGAACTGAAGCAAGAGTAGACAGTGATTGTGACTATGTAATAATTGCTGTTAATCACACAGAATTGTAAGTTTTACGAAGCCCTTTGCATATATTATCTCATTTGTTCTCCACAACAACTTAATGAGTTCCATGCAATTGTTATCTTTATTTTTACAGATGAGATAACAGGCTTAGGGAGGTTAAAAACACAGCGTCTAGCACATAGTAAACATTTAATAAGTGGTTGTTGACTGACTATCTTCTCTAGGGTTACACAGTTAGCATTTCTAACTATTATTCTAATATTCATTTCTCTGAGGAGGAATTCAAACCCAGATCTTCCTCACTATAGGTCCAGTACACTATCAAATATAACATACTGCCTTCGATATGAAATGAAAAACACCTGGGTTTCAAGATGAATCAACAAAGAAACAGTAAAAGAGTGATAAGTTGCTATATAGGTTTTAAGCTTTATTCCACTTAAAGTTATATTTGATTTTGTTAATAGTAAATACAAAATAAATTATTTTAAATTCGATTCAAGTTGATTCAACATTGATTAAGTGCCTATTATGTGGAACAGCCTGTGTTAGCTGTTGATGATGCAAAAACCAGGAGAGGGAGCTCTTCCTTGGCTCTCTGAGGGACTCTTAATGGAAGAAAGATTGAAGTTCACACCTCTGTCCCTCACCTGTTCTAGTCACATCTCTCTCTCCCTCCCTCCTTCCCTGCTCTCCGTCTCCCTCTTCTCACCTCCCCAGTCTCTGAATTTCATTCTATCTCCCTAGGGGGACTGGTTTGCTCAATGTGGCAGGGGATTAGGGACTCAAAACGGGGAAAAAAGGTAATTTCTGAAACCCATATATTCTGGAATTCACTCTCTGTAAATATTTGTCTCTGTTATATATAACCATCCAATAAACATTCATTAAGTATTTGATGTCATGTAAAATTTTAATATCTTTTTAAATTTTTTTAATTTTTAAATTTTTAAAAATATTATCTACATTTTGCTATGTATCCCTCCCTTCTTCCTCCTCCCAGAGACCCATTCCTTATAACAAAGAAAAACAGAGGGTAAAAATAGTTTTTCAAAACTAACCAAAATATCAAGAAGTCTTTCATTGTATTCATTGTTTCACCCTGATAGTTCTCCATATCTGCAAAGAAGTTATAAAGATTTCTTCTCCCATTTTTTTCTTTAGGACCCCGCTTATTCATTATACTTTCTCAGGATTTGGTTTTGATATTTAATTGTTGTTTTTCTTCTGATTTAATCTTTTTACTCATTATGTATATTGTTTTCTAATTCTGCTCACTTCACTTTTCATCATTTCAAATAAATCATACCATCCTTCTCTATATTTATCTTATTCAATATTTCAGGACCTGCTCTTTTCAAAAGCACTATGCTTGTAGGTACAAAATGTTATAATTATTGGGAGTCTCTTGATATGTTTGAGATTGTAATTTGATGTTCAGAGAGAATAAGATGACCCTTCTCCCTTATAACAGTTGCCCAGGCAGGATCCTTTCAGGTCTAAGATGTATATCCCTTCAGGACCCACCTGGGGTTAATTGATATATTGATCTGAGCTCTTTAGCTAGGATAACGCCGTGTATTCTGACTGCGATTTCTCCCTTCCCAAAACAAGTTTGACACTGCTTTAGGAAAGTACTTTATATTAACAAGAAGGATAGGGTAAAGGACTGTGGTATAGGAGACCCTACTCTACTGGTTGCTAATGAAATCTCAACTGCTGGCAGATGAAGAATCAATGTAGTCTCCCTCTGGTTCAGTCTGGCCAGGACTAAACCAGAGTAGGTAAACTGCTGGGATATTTTGACTTCTTCTTCAATAGATCTTCAGCCTTACAGTTGAATTATTTCCACCCTTTTCCACCCTCTTCTTCATCTTCTGCCCACTTCCCGGATCCCTCCCGGGCCCTGGGAAACATAGATATCTAGATGATGTAATCCCTAGTATCTAGGGGCAGTAGACACCAAGGTGGTGGTCAGGTACAGGTTGGCACGGTATCTCAAGTACAGGAAGAGTTTTCAGAGAAAGATGTTTGCACCTCTCACTCTAAGACCAGGATCCACTGATCTCCAGCCTCAGCACAGGTCAAAGACCCAGAACCTTTTCAGGATTCTTAACTGCCCCTCCTCCTGCCTCTCTCATGACTCCCTGGGAACATTCCATCCAACTGACTTATTTGTCAATCAAAAGTGATCTTCAAGCTCCCAGAGGTTCAATATAACAAAAATAAAATAAAAATGAAAGACTCTTCCCATAAGGAGCTTGTCCTTTAACAAGGAAGATACATACAATATATGTGTTGGGTGAGTTCTGAATTTACTCTCTTAATTCATTCTCAGATGATCAGGTAAAGTCACCAGAAGGAACATATTGCATCTCCTCTCAGGGTTCTAGAGCTAAGGGATTGTGCCTTCAAATAAAATGGCTTCTAATGCCATTAGAAAATAATTCTAATTCAAGACCATCCACAAGGATGCTAGCCAATATCATTGTACGATCTATATTTCCCCAATATCAATTAGTCAATTAATATTAACCAGTTTTACAAAGTGATATATATCAAAAAAGGTATAGTAGGACCCAAAATACAACAATACCCATTTATATCAGAAATTGCACTCTCCTTTCTATGCACATATTCCAATCTTGTCGTTGCTACAAAGTATTTCTCTTCCCTCCCATGGTGGGGGTGGGAGGTGGGTAGTTGTATTTTCTAGTTCTAGGAGTCCTTTTCTACTTTCACAGAGTCCCCACAAAGTGCATTTCTATGTGTGCCTTGTCCATTAAGTTGTTCTCTTGATCCTTCCTGGCAAGAGTCGAGTTCATCATTTTTCACACTACTGTATAGTCTACTCATCAGGAGTGTCTACTCTTGCCAAGCTTCAGAACTCCAGTTGTTCATTAGGTGACTTAGCTGTATTTATATATCTTAGTTGGACAATTACCTGGCCACCCCCATCTCAGCACACTCATCCACCTAAGAACAAAAAAGCAGAAACACATCCTGAACAGAGGCAACACGTATTCATGAATATATGATGGCCAACTGTGGAGACAAGGCGGCAAAGCTGCTGCCCCAGAGACTTACAGGAGCTCTTCCTCCTTGAAAGCCGACAGTTAACAAAGTGAGAGATTGTCTGCTAAAAACTTTTTCATACACGCTCAATTTTTGCCCCAGCATCCAATTAAATAGTTTTTTTCCCATCATGCTATAAGCCCATAGGAAAAAGAATATCTGAATGTGCTCAGAAGTAAAAGGAGATGCCTTTCCATTATGCATTCTCCGAAATAAACTAAGGCAGCTCAGTGGAGCAGTAGATAGAGTTCTGGGACTGAAGTAAGAAAGACATCTTTCTGAATCCAGATTTGACCTCAGATAATTACTAGCTACTTGACTTTGGTCAGTCACTTAACCCTGTTTGTCTTAGTTCTTCATTTGTAAAATAAAAATTAAAAATGCTGGAGAAGTAAATGGTAAAGTTTGATATCTTTGCCAAGAAAATCCCAAATGGGGTCACAAAGAGTTGGATACTTTCTCTGACCCGCTCGTTATCTCTTTTCTCTCTGTCTTTCTGTCTCTCTCTCTCTCTGTCTGTCTCTCTGTTGCTCTCTTTGTCTGTATCTCTTTGTCTCTCTTATCTTGGTCTCTGTCAGTGTCTCTGTCTCTATCTCACTCTCTTTCTGTCTTTGTCTCTTTCTCTTTCCCACCACCTCTACCCCACTGGAAAAAAGAAAAAGAAAGCAAATTCTTTGTAACAAACATACAGTCAAGAAAAACTAATTCCCTCATTGTCTTAAAGGATTTGAAAAGAAATTAAATAGATTTGTTCTCTTTGGATATAGAGGAGAGAACCAGGAGTATCAAGTGAAAGTAGTAAAGATGCAAAATTGATCTGATGTTTGTAAAACCCTTCTAATAACTGTCATTTTCTAGCAGTGGAATCTTGGAAATCAATGGGTTCTTCCTCATTGGAGGTCCATAAACAAAGATTAGATGTTGAAAGTGTTATCAAGGAATTCTTGTTCAGGTATGGATGGGACTAGATAGACCCTGAAGTCTTTTCTGATACTAAGATTCTTGTGTTTCCATGAACCTTGATTCTGCTTATGAAACTTTGTGCCTAGAATAAAAAACAATACTAAATTTGAAGTGAATTTAGATCTTGTCTAACCCAACTCTTTTTTTTTAGATGAGAAGAATGAGGTTCAGATTTCTTGGAATAACTTGTCAAGTTCATACAACAATTTAATGACATAACCAGGATTTGAACCAGGGTTCCTGATTCCCAGAGCAGAGTATTTCCTGCTTTTTCACAGGCCTCCTCTCTAATGGAAGTTCATATTATACTTTGTATTACAGTTACTTGGGTAACTTTAAAACTGGCATTTCCCTAGTACTTAGAGCTTCACGTGATTTTATATCCTGGTGAGGAAAGAAGTCATTGTAATGACTCACATTTATATGTGCTTTTAGGACAAAAATTAAATCACAGTTTGATAGAGGAAATGAAACCTCTGGGAAGTAAAATAACTTGACTATTAATATAGTTACTATATGCTGGAACCGGAACTCACATCTTTTCATTCCAAGACATAAAATTACATCTTTCTACCATACCATATGTAAACTATATAATTTATAAGTCCTTTCCAATGCTAACATTTTATGAAATACTCCATTATAACTCAGAATATCAAAATCACAAAGTCTCAGATTTGGAAGTTAACTCAGAGTCCAACTCTCAACTAAGCAAGAATCTTCTCTACAAGATAGAGAACCAGGTGGTCAACCAACATAACTTCAGAATCTTCCAGTGATGAGGGAAAATGTATACTCTCGTTAATTGCATATCCATTTGGGATATTAGATTATGCTAAAATTACCAGTTTGGAGGGGAGAATTTTGGTTCCAGAGCCAAGATGGCAGAGTAGAAGCAGGGAAGCTCAAAACCACCATGAGAATCTCTTCCAATCACTCTTAAAATAATGCCACAAAACAAATTCAGGAGCAAAAGAACCAATAAGGAGATAGAAAGAAACAACTTTCAAGAAGGGGAAAACCTAAAACTTTGGAAGAAAACATCTAGGGAACAGGGTTGAGAAGGGAGCACAGCCAGCAGGAGAGTACAGGAAGAAGTAAGGAGCAAGCCACAATCACCCCAATCCCACATCTGCTATGCCAGGTTCTGAACCTGAGCCCAAGGCAACATTCAGACTCTGAAATCGAACCTGGGAAGATAGAGGTACAATCCAACACACACTCCTTGAGGTTTCAAGCAAACTGGCAATGGGGTCCAGAATTTCAGCCCAGGGCAGTATGTGCTAAAGTGGTCTAATCTGTGTGATCCTAGAGTGAAGCAAGGAGCTCTAGCCAAGGACTATGCTGAGAACATAGATCCTAGTTTGGGACAGTTGGTGGACCCAAAGCTGGGCCCTCTGAGCCTCTTGTCAAAGGTTCAAGGGCAGGGCAGTCTGTTGTGTGCTTGATTTGATCAAGTCCATAGTGAGACCAAAAGCCTTCACCTGAATCTGAGGTGAGAGTTTCAGCCATCAATAGTCTCAAGGGTTAATTGAATCAGCAGTGGGAGGTGGCTTTCATAACTCCAAGCTTTAAGGTGATCATACCATCTTAATAGAACTGAAATTGTTGGAAACACAGAAATAAAATAGCATCAAGGAAGGACTGAAACTTAAAAGGGTACCCCATCCTCCCAGAGAACAGAGCCTACCTATAAAAATGATGGAAAAATCAGTAGACAACAATAAAAAGTACTTAACATTAGAGAATTTTTATGGAGACAAAGAGCAAGGCACAGATACAGAAGGGGACAGTGAAAGCAAAGCAAACACATGCAAAGTTCAAAAGAAAAATATGAATTGGAAACAGATTCTGGAAGAGCTCTAAGAGGTTTTCAAAAAGCAATTAAGAGTGGCAGAGGAAAACTGGGGAAGAGAAATGAAAGCAATGCAAGGAGAAATGGGCCAAATGAAAAAGGAGGCTCAAAAGCTGACAGAGGGAAATCATTCCTTAAAAATTAGAATTGAGCAATTAGAAGCTAATGGTTTCATGAGACATCAAGAAGCAATAAAACAAAATCAAAAAATGAAAAAACAGGATAAAACATGAAATATCACATTTTTAAAAAGTGACCTGGAAAATAGATCCAGGATATACAATTTAAGAATTATTGGACTACATGAAAGCCATGATCAAAAAAAAAAAAAAAAAAAAAGCTTGGACATCATGATAAAAGAAATTATCGAAGAAAACTGCCCAGATAGTCTTGAATAAGAAAATAAAATAGAAATTGAAAGAATCCACAGATCACCTCCAGAAAGAAATCCTCAAATGATCACATCCAGGAATATAATAGTTAAATTCAAGAACACCCAAGTCAAAAGAAAATACTGTAAGCAGCCAGAAAGAAACAATTCAAATATCATGGAGCTACAATCAGGATCCCACTGGACTTAGCAGCTTCCACATTAAAGGATCAGAAGGCATGAAATATGATATTAAGGAATGTGAAAGATATAGTTATACAACCTAGAGTCAGCTATCCAGTAAAACTGAGCATATTCTTTCAGGAGAAAAAATGATCATTCAATAAAATAAAGGACTTCCAAGCATTTCTAGAGACAAATAAACAGACCTAAACAAAAAATATGAAGTCCAAACATGAGACCCAAGAGAAGCCTAAAAAGGTAAGAAAGAGAACATTTAAGAGACTCAGTGAGATCAAACTGTATGTATTCCTACATGGAAAGAGCATATCTGTAAGTCTTAAACATTTTTCTTTGTAGGAGAGCAGATAGAAGGAATATATTTAGACAGAGCATGAGGAAATAAACTGATTATGATGATATGCAAAAAAAATCAAGGAGTGAAAAAGAGGGTTGCAATGAGAGAAAAAGAAAGGGAGAAATGGAATGAGGTAAATTATATAATGTAAAGAGGCATGAAAAATTATTCCAATGGAGTTGAGTATGAGGGTTGTGACAAGCAATGCTTGAACTTTACTCTCATTGTAATTGGGATATAATTGGGACTCTCATTATAATAAGATGGAGGGCAATACAAAGTAATCATACCTATGAATGGAAAGAACTCACCCATAGAAAAGAAGTGGACATAAGGAATTAAAAACTAGAATTCTACTATATTTTGTTTACAAGAAACACATTTAAGGCAGGGTGACACACACAGAGTAAAGGTAAAATTCTTTAATATTTAATATTATTATATTATATATAATTATTATACTATATTATTATAATAAACATTATTATGCATTATCTAAAATTTAAAAAAACATGAGTAGCAATCTTGATAGCAGACAAAGCTAAAGTAAAAATTGATCTGATTAAAAGAGATAGGGAAGTTTGTGGTGAATCTGCCAAATTCAACTTCAGAATAACAGTGTCTCAGACTGGCTAGCTAAAGGGAAGAATCTGTGGTTGAGATTATAGAGACACTTCTAACTGGCTAATCTGGCCCAGTTGGATAACACTAAAGTTTGACTATTGGATTATGGTTTGTTATGGCTGGTGTTATTCTCCTTTCCCTCGGGTATCCCAGGGATAAACTCACTAAGCCTTAAGATAAGTTGACACAAGCTTAGGTAAATTTCAAAGATTTAATGCTATTGCATTATGCTAAATGCTAAAAGGTACTATGAGCAATGAAGTAATATCCATACTAAACACATATGCACCAAATGGTATAGTATCCAGATTTTTAAAGGAGAAACTACAGGAACTTAATGAGGAAACAGATAATAAAACTATACTAGTGAGTAGTGGGGGGCCTCAACCTTCCCCTGTCAGATCTAGATGAATCAAATGAAAAGATAAATAAGAAAGAAGTAAGGGAAGTTGATGTAATTTTAGAAAAATTTGAGTTAATAGATATCTGGAGAAAACTAAATAGGGATAAAAAGGAATATACCTTCATTTCAGTCAGCAGCACATGGTACATATTGTCATATTGAAACTCTGGGAGCTGAGAGTCCCACCTTGATTCACAGGTGAAGACCATTGGACCTCAGAATGTTCCCAGAGGCCATGAGGACAGGGGAGAAAGCGTTTGATCAGGGGGTGTATAAATACCCTCCCTGGCAGCCCCTGACAAGAGGTCTTTCCTTGTTCTTTGGACCTTGGATCTGTGGACCCTGGTCTATTGGGAACTGAGGCTTGCTTGGCTAAAATCTTGCAAGAACTCCTGTCTGAACCCCACTGACATTTGACCGACCTGTATCCAGACCATGAATCCTCTGATTCTTCTGTCCCCTAGATATTTAGGCATCCAAACCATCATTAGATATCTAGGTATCCCGGGGCCCGGGAGAGATCCGGGAAATGGGCAGGAGAACAAGAAGAGGGTGGAAAGGCATAACATCTGGCAAGAAGAAGAAGCTTAGAGACATCATCCAACAGCTTCCTTGCTCTGGTTTGGCTGTGGCCAGGCTAAGCCAGAGGAGCTGAAGAACAAGCCAGAATCATTAACCAACCTATAGTCCTGAGGGATTAGTATTGTCAAAGATTAGTATTAGGGTTTCCTATTCCTCTTCCTATTTCCTAAACATTCCTTCCTTGCCAAATATATATAAATATAAATATATATATAAATA
>NC_058133.1:163250835-163286227 GCF_016433145.1 Gracilinanus agilis | reverse complement strand
GATCAAGGACACATGACAAAACTAGTGGAAATGCGCATGGGTAGGGGGGGGGGTTGAAGGGGAAAGGAGGAGCTTGAATCATGTAACCATGTTAAAAATGAATATTAATAAATGTAAAAAAAAAAAGTTTCTGTAACTCCACCCTCTCTCTCCTCCTGCTTTCACAGTCCAGGAAACTGCTGTTTACTTATGGTTTTTACTTTCCTTTACTTCAAATGATTATTAATAAATCTTACAAAATATAAAAAAAAATTATTGAGGATCATAAAGAGTTTGTGTTTGTGTAAATTAAATTTATTGATATTTAATGTATTCGAATTAAACCATGTTAGTAATATTATGAAAACAGATTGATCTCATGGATCCCCTGAAAAGGATCTGAGGAATCCCCATGTATCTCCAGACCCTACTTTTGATGTTGTAGAGTGATGTGTTTAGGTATAAGTTGGGCCAGACGGCCTCAAAGGTGTCTTTTGCCTCTGAGATTCTATCATTTTATATGCAAGATATTGAGTTGAGAATACAAATTTACTCTAGTCAGAACCAAACAGGGTAGAAGTTTCTCTATCACTCCAATTTCACACAGATCTTTAAAATGACATTTCATACCCTCAGCACTTAATAAAGGCCGTTTACACTTGACTCAGAGCTTTCATTCTACTATGGAGAGTGAGGGAGAGGCATAGTGTAAATAGATAAACACAGAGTATTCCAAAAGTCTTACTAATACTTTTGGGACACACTATACAATACAAGTTAGGGTGTAATCAGGCCAGAGCAAAAGTCTCAATGTAGTGCTCAAATAAAATAAAAGTAAAAGATGGCAAGACAAGTTTGAGAGCAGCTTTGCTGCAAATTTTATTTGAATTGAAATGCATTGAACTGAATTGAGCTGAAAAGACCCAGAGGAAGGTGTCTAGTACATTGGACATTTTTATCTGTGGAAGGAAGGATCTGGGCAAGGACACACAGGATGTTGTTATGGTTGTTCAGTCATTTTCAGTCATGTCTAACTCTTCATAATCTCATTTCAGGTTTCTTAGAAAAGATATCTGAGTGATTTGCCATTTCCTACTCCAGCTCATTTTTATAGATGAGGAATCAAGGCAAACAAACTTAAGTGACTTGTCCAGGATTACACAACTTATAAGTGTCTGAGATCAGATTTAAACTCAGGAAAAAGAATCTCCTTGACTTCAAGTCTGGCATTCTATCTTCTACCTCATTGTCCTGATAAGGAAGCATCAATGAACTATGAACTGGAGAGAGACTGATAAGACCATGGATCAATTCATGTATTAGATTATTAATATTAGATATGTCTATATCATAGCTGGGGTAAAGCTGTCAAATGTTGTGGCTAGAGCTACAGGTATTACTTTATATATACTCTAATACCATTATTTGGGAGCAAATCCAGACTTAGAAAAGTAGCTGAACAAAGAGGTGGATGTAATCTAGAAGGATAGAGCCATATAGGAGAGATGGATGGTACCTATGCTAGACTAGCCACCTATATATTGTCTAGGACTTTTATTAAGGCTTACATGGCATGGTTTTTTAAATCTACTTGTGAATTTGCATGTTGTCTATAAGATTCGCAGACCTATTATAAGCAAAGCACCATAAAACATGGCCCTAAAATAACTTTTAAAGAAAAATAAGGAAAGAACTCAAAGTACTGTAACACTGATGCAAAGGAGAGGAAAAGAAACCTAGCACAGGCTGCCTAGGAGGTTACCTCTCTTAACTATTCATTATTATTTTAGAGTTGCTAAATTCAGTTTCTGACCCCTAAACTTTAGTGCAGGAAGACCTGAGTTCAAATCCAATCTCAAACATTTAGCAGTTATGTGACCCTAGGCAAATCACTTAGCTCCATTTGCCTCAGTTTCCTCATCTGTAAAATAATCTGGAGAAAGAAATGGCAAACCACTCCAGTATCGTTGCCAATAAAACCCCAAATGGAGTCACAAAGAGTTGGACGAACCTCAAAAAATGACTGAGCAACAACAAGAAAACTTTAGGACCCTCGACAAAAGTCCTAATTGCCTCACCCTATTTATAGCTTTGTTTAAGATTCAAATATGACCCTGACCCTGACTCACTAAAAAGACACAGAAAGAGAAACTTCTTGTCTCTTCTGCTTTCTCAAATTATGATGAATTATTTGTAACCAGATGCCCTCCAAGTAGAATAGAAGATCCTTGAACATAGGGGCTGTTTGATTGTATTGTTTTGTATCACCCAATACATTGATACATCTAACTGTGCTTTTGTTGAACTGAATGAATTGAATAAAACTATACTGAATTGATTTTATGTAAGCCAGTCTGAGACTTGCCTTTCTGGGCTATGAAACGAAGGTACCTAGAAATGTATGATAATGGTAATAACTATAATTACAATAATTATAATAATAGCTAACATTTATATAGAAGCTAGATGCCTCAGACAGAGTGCTAAATCTGGAGTTGAGAAGACCTGAGTCCAAATCTAGCTCCAGATACTTAGTAGTTAAAGACCCTGAGAAAGCCACTTAACTTCTCCTTACCTTAATCCACTGGATAAGGAATTGGCAAACCAATCCAGTATCTTTACCAAAACAACCTCATGGACAGAATGGTCCACAGTGTCAAGAAGAGTCAGAGATGACTGAACAACAACATTTATATAGGACCTACTATGTGCCAGATACTGTACTAAGCAAATTATAATTATATCATTTGATTCTTAGGAAATAGAATTTATTATCATCCTCATATTATAGATGGGAAAACTGAGGCAAACAGGGACTAAGTGACTTGCCCAGGGTCACACATAGCTAGTAAATGTTTAGGGCCAAGTTTGAACTCAGGTCTTCCTGATTCCAGATCTGGCACTCTAACATCCAAGTAAAGCCTTTTATAGTTGTAAGCCTCAAGCTTATGTGTGTACAAACAAGATCTCTCAATGAAGGATGGGGGAGGGTGAGAAAGATAAAATAATTTTTGTTATTTTTAAAAAACAATTAAATTTAAATTAAGTTAATTTATGCAAGTTTTCATTGTCTGTCTGTGGAAATGTTCTTTTAGGGTCCGATTATATCATGACTCAACAAAGCCTCTAAAAATTCACTCTACTCTCTTTAAGCAATCTCCTCAGAATGCCCTAACAAAGGAAAGCAATAGTATAATGTAAAATAATTAAAGGAGATAATGAGATAATACTTCTAAAGTGCTTAGCCTAGTGCCTAGTACACAGTTAGTGTGGCATATGTATTATTATTATTAATATTCCTAATCTGTGTGACCTTGTATAAGTCACTTCTGGGCCTCAGTTTCTTTATAAAATAAGGGGGTTGGATATAATAATCTCTAAGGTCCCTTCCAACTGTAAAATACTATGATCTTCTTTCCAGTGTGATCTCTCCCAATCCACCCAGGGCTGCCCTCTAGCACTAACTGGGGCAATACTAGATTGAAGTAATTTCTCCATATGGTTTTCTGAAGGAAAAAAAGAATCTAACATAGAGTAAGATACCAATAATTCTGATCCTTTAGACAAGTAACTTCTGGTCTCCGAGTCCCGGTTTCTTCTCCTGTAAAATGGACATATAATGTCTGCACTTTATTAACTCCCATGATTGCATCAGGCTGATAGATGATTACACATGAGAGCACTTTGCAAACCATAAAATGATCTACAAATGTAGTTTATAGTCATGGTTGTGGTTATGCTTGTTCTATCAGGAGTATGTATCTTGGGCACTTTCCAAGGTCCTCCTTTGCATCTCCAAACACTGGATGTATAACAGATCAGTGGGAATAGATTAACTTCTTGTCTAATTGACTCTTGCTCTAGCTATATAACCAATCCAACAGCAGCCCAATTGAATAACTATTCCCAAGGATTCCCTAGGGCTAGGCTAGACCTGAAGAATATTCCTCAGCCCTTCAGCCCTGCCCAGAACCTATGGGTAACCCTCTTCACAGCCTCCTTCACTTCCTTGTTGCGCAGGGTATAGATGATGGGGTTAAGGAAAGGAGTAAGCAGGGCATATATCAAGGCAATAAGTTTGTCTGAGCCCTCTTCCCGGCCCCCTGGGGGCCCCACGTAAACAGCAAAGGCTGAGCCATAGAACAAGGTCACCACCATCATATGGGAAGAACAGGTGGAGAAAGCTTTAGCCCTGCTGGCAGCTGTTGGCAACTTCAGCACGGCCCTGAGGATGCCCCCGTACAACAGCAAGATCAAGATGAAGTTGCACCCGGTAGCCACACCAATCACAGCCCCATGGACACGGGCATGCCAGGCAGTGCCCACACACGCCAGACGCATGAGCGGTGCGAGGTCACAGAAGTAATGAGCAATCTCCACCCGGCAGAAGGACAGTGAGGCAGTGAGGCAGGTGGGCACCAGTGCCGCAGAGAAGCCAGCCACCCAAGAGGCAGCTGCCAGCCATACCCGCACCCGGCCACCCATAAGACTGTGGTAATGGAGAGGGCGGCAAATAGCAAAGTAGCGATCAAGGGCCATGACACCCAGAAGGTAACATTCAGTCATCCCCAGCGAGTGGAAGACATACAACTGAGTGAAGCAGACTGTAGGAGAGACAGACGAGGGACCATGAAGCACAGTGCACAGGAGGGAGGGCACTGTGGTGCTGATGTACCAGAGTTCCAAGAAGGACAGGATGCTGATAAAGAAATACATGGGTGTGGCCAGCCCAGAGTCAGCCTGGACTAGCACGATGATGAACATGTTACCAGCCAAGGTGAGGAGATAGATGAACAGCACACCCAGGAAGGCAAAGGGTTGCAGGAACGGGGTAGGAGTGAAGCCAACCAGGACAAAGTTCTTGATCCAAGTTTGATTAGCACAATCCATGGCTCCCAGGACTGGAGTTAAGTTTTGGTGATATGGGGGAGGTCGGAAATTTAAGTGGTTTAATGGAAAGGACAGTGGATTTGAGGTGAAGGACTGCTAGTCCTAGATCTGCCATTTCCAAGCTAGGAGACCATGGACAAGTCATTTCATTTCTTTGAGACTCATTTTCCCCTTCTCTGTTTCAATACTTCTAATCAAATTATTTCATCAGGTTTTTTCCCTCCACAGATGTAGATTGTGACCCTTCTATGTCTTAAGAAATGGTATGATGAATTTCTATTGCAAAAATAAACAAAGAAACAGAAGAGTAGATAAAAGGATAAATGAATTTCTTTTTCCTTTCCTCTGGTGATGAAGCTACAAACTTAGACTATTTTTTAGATAAAATGACACAATCTGTCTATTCTTGAAACTTTGAAAACTTGTTAAAACTTGCTGAGCACTGGGGTCTATTGACACGGACTTCAGGAACCCAGAGTCACCTCCACACCCTGAGAAGTAAGACTTTTTTACAGTCATTAATGAAAGTCCTCATCTTAAGTATCCAGGGTGTTCTTTAGACTGCTTGGAAATAACAAGAGCTTTCATTTATGCAGTTCTTCACCAAAGTAATTTCTGGGCAACATCCCTGCAGATTATGGGCAAAATTATTACTATATCCCTTTGATGAAGAAGAAGATTAAAGTAAATGGATTCTGGAAAGTGATTTATCCAAAGCCACATAGCTAGTTAAGAGGAATCAGTACCATGTTTCCTGTTGAGTCAGTACCATGTTTCCTGGTTCTAAGTCCAATAGACTTTCCACTCCATGGCATTTGCCTCACAAGTTTGTCCAGGCAGGATTCCAGAACCATGGGCCAAAGTCCCTGACCAATTCATTCCTTAACATGGAAAGGTATTCAACAGTCATAAACTTGAACACACACACACACACACACACACACACACACACACACACACACACAAAACTCCTGGTTCTTCATCCTACATAAAATATATACTGTTTTCACAAATATATAATATACAAGTTCTCACCAAAAATATTCAGTTGCTTTCTAAGAAAAGTACTTTCCTTACTGCCAGGAGCCTCTAATCCATCAGGTATGAAGGGAAGAATTGCCCCATCCCTTTCAGAGACAGGAAAGATCAATCATGAAGCTGCCCTTTGGGGCATGGTGATTGAACTGGAAGATTCTCAAGGAAAAAGAAACAGATATGAAAGGAGAAGGAAACAAGGACCCTAAGAGTCATTTACTCCCAGACCCAGATTAGGAAACCATAATAGGGTACTAAAAGGGAAGCGACAAAGGAAAACTCACCAATTAAGGAATTATAAAAAGAGAAAGCTATGGAAAGGAAATTTCTGAGGACTTGCTAGATGACAGTAGGGTATAGTAAAATATACATTGTCCTGGATTCTAGACTTACTTCTGTCCTTAATTAGCTATGTAATCTTGGGCAAATCATTTATTCTTGAAGCTCACTTTCTTTGCTAGGAAAATGAGATTTGATTAAGATTCTCTTTCAGAATATCCAGAATAAATTGATGAGACACAAAAGTCTCTTCCAGTCCTGACATTCTACAGTTTTATGAGGGGAGTGTTACCAATGGAGAGAATCATAGAAGGGATGCTTTGGAAAGTGGTCAAAACTAGCACCCCTATACTTCTAGCTTCCTCTTCTTAGATTTGGAATCTGTAAAAATAACGATAGTTGGCATTTTTATCACAATTTGTGAAACACTTTATCTTACATAATTGTTTTACAACAACCCATCACTTATACAGGATAGATATTAATTACAGAGGTGAGGAACCTGAAGCTTGAACAGCTTAAATTATTTGGCCAGGGTAACATAGAACTGGTGGGATTTTATCCAACATTCATTCCCCTATAACATTGCTGTCTGGTCAAACAAGAAATCCCACCCCGCACTGCTGCCAGTCCTCACAATAACGATTATCCTTCTCATATATATTCCTATCTTTCTCCCTCTCCCATACCTGAAGACATCATGCAAGAGATTTTCTGCTTCTGGGATATTCCACCCTCATCTCTAGATACTCAGTAGCTCCATCTCCCACACACCTTATGTCTTAGGCACTTGAATCACTATGCTCCTTCCTAATGACACTATCCCCATAGAAGTCACTATGTCTATTATTTCTCAAGGGTAGGTATCTCATCCCTTGGGGGACATAAGAACTTGAGGTTGATCTCACTCTTCAGTTGATTTATCAGCTCTGGGACCTTTGATCTAGACCCTTAGGTACCAATTCCAGATGTTTCTGTCTTCTATACTCTGAGGGAGTAGAAACCATTGACTGACTTAATTTAGACTTTAGTGATCCCAGGTTCTGAGGGGCAAACTTTATTTCAGAGAAGAGAGAATCCAAATTTTTATATCTACAACATCACAAATAGGTGAACTTTGTCTCAATTTCTATCCTATTACAAGGAAAGTTTTATATGTTCCTTTTGTTGTGCAAAAGCTCTTTTTTGAATCTAATATAAATCTCAAAGCATAATTTTTTCTTTTATTGTCTTCAAATGAAGACTCCCCCCACCTTATTAATAAAGACAATGGTGATTTATATTTAGGCATCACTGTGGTTTTAAAGTACCTCATATTCATTATCTACTCATTATAGTTCCCTGAAGTTCTGCTCTTTGGCTCAAGGCTTTGCTCTAAGTTGCTTCAGACAGATGCATCTAATACTTCTTGTCAAATCAAGAAGAGAAGATTTTAAGTATCTACTATGTAGTTCAGAAATAAGAGTGATAGAGGGCAGCTGGGTAGCTCAGTGGAGTGAGAGTCAGGCCTAGAGACAGGAGGTCCTGGGTTCAAACCCGGCCTCAGCCACTTCCCAGCTGTGTGACCCTGGGCAAGTCACTTGACCCCCATTGCCCACCCTTTCCGCTCTTCCACCTATGAGACAATACACCGAAGTACAAGGGTTAAAAAAAAAAAAGAAAGAAGAGTGATAGAACTGGAAATAGGAGGTCTTGCGTTCAGATCTGATCTCAGACACTTCCTATCCTAGTCTGGGCAGGTCATTAAATATCAATTGCCTAACTTCTGCCTCAGAACTGATTCTTATATAGGTCTAAGAAGTAAGGGTTTAAAAAATTAAAATTGAAAACAAAAGTATCTACCGTGTATCAGACACTGTGTTCAATTTTGGGAATACAAATAAAGGCAAAAAATAGTCCCTATGAATGCAGATTGCAGTACACTATTTTTCACTTTATTTACTCCATGAATTTTTCTCAAGTATAAGTGATATGAGTCTTCTTTCACAATGTAATGAACATGGAAATATGTATTGGATAATAACACATGTACAACTGGTATTGCATTACCTCTATCTTGGAGAGGAGGAAGAGAGGAGAGGGAGGGAAGATGTCAGAAAACAATTACTAAAAAATTCTATCAAAACTAAATTTTGAATTTTTTTAAATACAGTCCCTTTTCTGTAGGGAAGCTAGATGGCACAGGAGTGTCAGGCCTAGAGTCAGGAATATCTGAGTCCAAATCCAATCTGAGGTTCTTACTAGTTATATAACCCTGGACCAGTCACTTAACCTCATTTACCACAATTTTCTCATCTGTAAAATGAAATAGAGAAGGAAATGGCGAACTACTCTAGGATCTGTATCACAAAAATCCCAAATAGGGTCACAGTGTCAGATACAACTGAAAACAATTAATCAACTCTCAAGACACTCACAATCTGATGGCAGTGACAATACACAAACAACAATGCAAAAACAAGATGTAGGCAATATAAACCGGAAATAATCTCAGAGGGAAGACATTAAGATGAAGAAAGACTGAAAAAGTCTTCTTTGCATGCCCACTTGTATTTTTTGCTCCTCCTAGACATCTCTACTCTACAAACTAGCTAACCAATCATTTACTTGGGGCATTTGAGGTATCCTGTCTCTCCCTTTCCCACCCTAAATAAATATATATGTATGTGTGTGTGTGTGTGTGTGTGTGTATATATGTATATATATAATGCTGAATCTTTACTATTTATCTATTGATCATGATTAATTCTGCCAGAAATATTTAAAAGAGATCCATTATATCCTCCCTATTTCAATTAAACCCTACAAACATGGCTTTAAGTACTGTGTTCAAAGTTGAAACTCCTATTATGTTTTCTAACAATGGCACCTTCTGCTTCACATGTATTTCATTCTCATCATGATTAATTACTGTAAAAAATTGATCTGAAAAATATGATTTCCTTTCTTTCGATATTTTGTTTCATTGAAATAAACACTTAATTTAGTTTTCATTATGAAATTAGCATCTTTCTTTGAAGCATACAAAAAGCAATTAAATTCAAGTCATCAAAGATTCTTGAATCTATTATATGCATGTAACAAGAATTATTCATATTATTTTATTTCAATGTAGTTTGCTCCCTTGGTAATCTTATGTGCATTATTTTGTTCATTTTTTGGTAGTCAGTCAACAAGCATTTATTAAATGCTTTCAGTGTGTCTGGTACCGTGCTACATGCTAGAGACACAAAAACAGGTAAAAGACAATCTAAACTCTCAAGGAAACCACAACGTAATAGTCAAGATGCCATACAAACAACCATCAACAAACAATATATATACAAAATAAATGTAAATAAATAAGAGAAGAAAGTAAGGGACTTATAAGATTTAAGGGAGTTAAGAAAATGCTTCCTGTAGAAGGTAAAATTTTAGTGGAAACTTGAAGGAAGCCAGGGAAGCCAGGAGGTAGAAAGGAGAAGAGAGTGAGCATCTCACTTAGGACAGATAGCCAAGGAAATGCCCAGAGTCTGGAGATAAGTGTGTTTTGTTCAAAAAACAACGAGGAAGTCAATGTCACAGGATCACAGAATGTATGCATGTGGAGGAGGGTGGGTAGAATGAAGGTGTAAGAAGACTGGAAAAGGTGAGAAGAAGGTGTTGAAGAGCTCTGAATTCCATATAAAAGATTTCATATTTCAACCTGGAGGTGTCAAGGAGCCAGTGGAGTTTATTAAGGAAGAGGGGAACATAGTTAGACCTTCACTTCATGGAGATCGTGAAGACTGGCAGCTAAGAAGGGGATGGCTTGGAGTAAGGGAAGATTTACGGCAGGGAGTACAACCAGGAAGCTATCACAGTAGTTTAGGCATGAGTTGATGAGGTCTTGCACCAGGATCGTTACAAAGGTCAAAAGAATAGGACTTGATTGGATATGATGAGAGATAATGAAGAGTAGAGAGAATGATACCTAGTTTGGGAGCCAGGATGACTTGGAAGATGGTGGTATGTACCCTCAACAGTAAAAAGGAAGTTAGGAAGAAGAGAGAATTTGGGTGAAAAGATTACAAGATAAAAGATAAAAAACTTCTATTTTCTAAATGCTTATTTCTACAGAACATTTAGTTTGATGTCTACAGAACGTTTAATTTGAGATGTCTAATAGGCAATTGGAGATGAGAGATTCAACAGAGAAATTGGAGCAATTTAAGATTGACCAGAATAGAAGTGATAGCTGAATTCAAGGGAACTGATGAAGTCACCAAATAGAAAAGTATATAGAGAAAAGAGGTCCAATTCAGATTCCTGTGAGGCACTCAAAGTTGTTGGCTATGATCTAGTGAACATGGAACATAATTTCACAGAGTTTTTATGCCCATGAAAGAGGTATTGTTGTATTGAAATAATATGAACAAACCCTGGAGAGGAGATAAAGAGGAACATAAGGGTTCATAGTAATCATCTCCTCCCTCTTTAAGCATTCACAAGGATGCATTTGAGCTGGAATTTGAAAGGCAAAGTGAGTTTTCAAAAAACATAAATGGAAAAATCATTCTATTTTGGGGGGTGTAGGGAGCAGCTAAACTATTTGATTGGAGCTTATAAAACATGAAGAAGAGGTGAAAAAGTAGGTGAGGACTACATTCTGGAGGAATTTGAAGCACTAGTTAGAAATTCTAGAATCCCAGAAGAAATTTAGACTATTCTGCAGCCAATATGTTTAAGTAAAAAAGGGTGGGGAATTATGGAGGTTATTCTGGCAATAGTATAAAAGAGGAAATTAATGGAATAAAAACTAAAAGTAGACAACACAAAGCATTATAGCTATAGTCTAAGTAAGAGGTAATAACAGGCTTCAAGAATTCTGATTAAAGGATCAGGGTAAACTTGGAAAGAGGTTTCTAGTGTTGCATCCCAGTGTTTAGGACTTCATATGATGCATTTAACATTTTTACCAGTCACTTAGATGGCAAATGTGCAGATGATAGTGGGAAACAGTGGGAAAACTGAAAAAAAATTGTATGACATTGGCATATTTCAGAAATACCTTGACAATCTTGAATAAAATTTGTCAGTGGCATAAAACTGGAAGAATTCTCCAACAAAGGATGAAAGAAGAATATCAGGACCAAGCAAGATGGCAATCAACTAGAACACTGGCTGAATCTAATAAGATAAAATTTAATATGAGTTAGCATAAAGTTTTATATTTGGGTTTAAATTTTTTCTTCACATGTACAACATGAAGAGGCAGGTTTACACAACCAGTTTGTAAAAAGAAAAATATCTGGGTGTTTTCATGAACCATAAGTTCAATATGAGCTTCTATTGGATTTGGAACTCCTAAAAAGAAGGGACTGTCTTTTGACTTTCTTTATATCCTCTGAGATTAATGTGATATCTGGAAAATGGTAAGTGCTTACTAATAGCTAACTGATTGATATGGCAACTAAACAGATCTTAAACTGCACTAAGGAGGAGGCACAGCTTCTGGACATAAGGAGGTGATAGATCCTTATGTATACACTACCTTGCAGTATTGTGTTCCATTCTAAGCATCAGAGTATTAAAAAAAATTGCAAACTATAGAGAGTCCAGAGGAATAAATTAGTGAAAGGTCTCATGCTAGATGCATATAAACTCTAATTCAAATGATCTCTAATTAACTGAGTACAGTAGCTCTATCACCAAGTTCCATGACCAATGAAGATGAGGATTAGGAAAGGTGAAATGAATCTATGGGACTGAAGGGAGTATTCTAGCTGTGAATGGATAGGATCCTGATCCATTCAATTGTGTGATAATAATTTGAATTCCCTCCAAAAGAATCAGGCTTACTAGTGAGACACATTTTGTCAGATTCCATTTCCAGGCATCCTTTCCTGAGGATATGAGGGGGGAAAGTAAGTTCAGCCCGTACAATAAGTTGTATACATATAGTTTGAATTTGAAATACAGTTCTATCATGTCTTAGTTTCTCCTTCTCCATTGCATATTGAATTTAGATTTTGGAGCAGCATAAGCCTCAATCTTAAGCCTATATAGACAGTTAGGAATACCCTATGCTCACCACAAGGAAGATATAATTGAAGAAAATCTAAAAGTAACAATTCTGCACACATTATTTCTCAGCTGTCATGGGTTAAAGTATTAGCTCTTGGTGAATTATCCCCAAATCCGTATATCCAGCCCTAATCTTGCACATAAATTCTATTTTTCGTACTGCCTGCTAGACATCTCAAAATCAATTTGGTCAAAACAGACCTTATTATATTTGCCTTCAAACTTATCCCTTCTTTGAACCTCCCCTTCTCTATTGATATAAATACCATTCATCCTGGAGTTTTCTCTCCCTCAACTCATAAGCAATCAAGAGTCAGACACTACTGAAAATTACTGAACAACAACTACTCCTTGGTTCATAGATTCACAGTTGGAAACAGCTCTCCAAGTCCAGCTCCCTTCTTTTACAAATGAGGAAACTCAAATAAGTTAAATTACTTGTCCAATGGCACATAGTAAGTCCCAGAGCTAGTATTCTGACTCAGATCCTGACTTCAAATGCCTTACCATTTCCATTGCCTCTTTCACCCACTTTCCATTCTAGACTAACTGGCTTGCTACAACTTCCCTGTAAACAATGTTCTATATTCCCCACTCTGAGCCTTTACTTAAAAAATATCTCATGTCTGTAATGAATTCCCTTCTCATCACTACCTCTTAAAACCTCTAAAAATTCCTTCAAAACTCAGCTCAGACACTAATTCCTATAGAAATCCTTTCTTAATTCCCTTAATTTTTTGTACTTTCTCATTCCTTGAAATTATTGTACTACTTTGTCTTATAAATGCATTGAATATAATAAGGTAAGTCCCCCATCACCCATTGCCTCAAATCCACGATTATATATATCATATAAGTGTAACCAGCAGTTCCCAGAAGGACTTTCCTCCTCCTCTCTGGAAAATCAGGCGATTGATTCCTCCCAAATCATGTTTATCTCCTCCAATGTGACTCACCTTTGAATATTGCCTTGCCTCAGAGCACACTGCTCTTCTCTACATGCTCCTCTCTAGAGATTCTTTCTGTAAGCATTAATGTTCTATTCAGCCATACCAGATTGCTAGGATGAGCTCACTTAGCCTAAGTCAAAGGAAAAGTAGGCCTTTACAAAGTTCATATATATACAACTATGGCTTTTAAGCCCCCAACCTAAGATGAAACTTTGGCCGTATGGATAGAGATGCAATTCTTTACTTCCAAATATAATGCTGTATATTTTTAGTTAATCACTGGCTTCCAACTATTTCTTCCTTGGACACAACCAATACACAACTTTCATGACAGATCATAGGCTTTATGTAAAGAAAAAGAAAAGAAAGATAAAGAAATAGTTTGAAAGAGAACAAGAATATGTTATAAATGCATACATATACATGAGATATGTTAGAATACTCAGCAAAAAAGAAAAAGGGAAAGTTTAAGAAAGAAAAAAAACTTTTCAAAGAAATGGTCATCTGATAGACTCAGTCTGAATTCTTCATTTCATAAAGTATGGTTTTATCTCTGATACAAGACTTCCATGTTCATTCTGAAGTCTTAAGACACCCACTATCAAGTTCTGCAAGTATTCAATGACCATCGTTGCCCCTTCTGTCTGCCTTTTCCTTTGTCTCTGTGTCTGTCTCTCTCCCATTCAATTTGTCCAGATAGGGGTGCATATTCCTCTCTTGTATTCCTTTTGTGTGTATCACTTATGGTTTGCATTTGTATGTGGTTAAAAAACTCTGTAGAATTGATTAAAGAGTGTGATCTTGTATGTCTCTTACTTGAGATCTAGGCCTGGGCTAATCAATTTGGTGAACAAAGAGATGATTTCAAAGAAGAGATTCATCTGCCACACTACTTAGGAGTTCACCAGAGGGTGAATCCTATGTATTTCAGATTGGAGCAATTCTTGTTCTAAATTCTCCATAGCCAAGCAACTCTTAAAGCAAGAGTACTATACTATAGGAAGTGAGCTGGTAGATGTTACATTTAAAGGAGGAAAAACATAGGGATCAGGAAAAGAGATTTCTATTTTAAATAGTAGACAAAGAGTTTCCAGCCCAGCTCAGTTTGACTTCTGGGATGCAAAGGGAATTTGAGGAAATTAACAGCAGTCTCCTGTAAGAGGCAATACAATTTAGAGTTGATAAGGCTTAGATAGAAGTCCAAATTATAGTACTTCAGATTGTTGACCCAAATAAGACAATCAAATATGCAAGCAGACAGCTGGTGGGAAAAATTAATTATTCCCATCCACTCTTCTCACCCCTGCAACCTTCTGGTGCTTTGGGGAAAACACCAGGGCCAAGAAAATTGAACCCAAGCAAAGTTAGCTGAATTATTCCCTGGCTCATAAAATTTCTGAGCAATCTCCCCTGAAGCAAAGAATGCTTAATTTTTTCTGGTGCAAGTTTTAATCTATATGTATATTTGTGGAACTATCTGTATATGATTTTTTTCTATTTGAATGAACGCCTTTCAATTAAATATTCTGAGGGAGGTGCTTTGTCTTTCTAGTTGAAAAGCAGCACATACCTGTTAATCATTCCTAAATGTGTGTATGTATGTATATATGCCTATATTGTATATATACATATTGTTGTTGTTTATCCTTCATTTTCAAAGAGGACCATTGCCATGTTGGGGTGATGTCTTGATGTGTATGAATTGAATTTAAGTGAGACATTTATAGAAATTCATCAATCTCACTTTCTTTTCCAGAGTCATCTGAGTCCAGTGGCAAGACAAAAGATGACTGGTGAAGATATGGCATGACCATGGCATCTTTGTTGTCTGACCAAGCACTAAGCCCTCCATAGTGTCTGCTTCATGGCTTCATGGCCATTGAAACAAGTTGTTCTCATCTACCCACCAAGAGATGTCTTCACATGCCTGGTGCCTCTTAACCCACCAATGTGTTTGTGGCCCATTGGTTACCTTCAACCTGGTTTAGCCCACCTTCTGAGATGGTTTGCTGGGATGTGGCTACTGCTCATGCTACAATTTCTTGGAGCCAAAGATGAGAGTTGAGGTCCAGGTGAACACCTAAAACCCAGAAATTTCCCCTCTCACTGCAAGATTCAGGATCTCCTGGCCTCTTGAATTTACAAAGTTGCCTGCTAAGTTGAAAACATGCACTTTGGGACCATTGTTTAGTTCTCTGGCTTTTTCAGCTAAAAATCTCATCTTCCTTAAGAAGCCTTTCCTGATCTTTGTTAATGCTAGCACCTTCTCTCTATTGTTTATCCCCATCTTGTCCTGTATGATATATATTGTTTATACACAGATAATTTATGTTGTCTCCTCCCATCAGATTATGAGATCTTTGATCATAGGCACTTAATAAATGCTTATTACTGACCAGCTTATGGTCAGGCAAAGCAATACAAAGTAGAAAAAGCAATCATCAGCCTGAGCTCAAGCTTACCTAGGCAAGCCCCAACCCTAGTTCCCATATGACCAGTACCCACTATGCCCCTGAGGTGAGGGGGAAAGGGTTGCAACTCCACCCCCTACCCCTTACAGGAGAAGCTAAGGTAGTCCTAACATGATCTTCAGCAAAAAGAGAAAAGAATCACTGAGGATCATCAAGTTGGGAGAAAGACATAGCATAGCTTTTGCCTGTTAAAAAATCTAAAAATGTTTCCATTTTAGGGCCAAGGGGGAACATCTAATGATTATCAAGATCTATCTGACAGATGCTGGAATCCTGAAGCAGACTTGGGAAGATAACAGGAATCATTATACTGGAACTCCAAAATTTTGTGTATTTGTATGAAGAATTTGATATCAACCACATGTTTAGTTTGGTAAATTAAATTTATAGATAACATGGAATTAATTAATGTCATAGTTTTCAATATGTCATGGGTCAGAGAAGACATTAAATGGGATTGGGGGCAGAGATTTGCAGAAGACTAGCAGAAGACACCCAAAGATCAGAAAATGACAGAAAAAAAGTTTAGACACTCATATATGCATAAAATATATGAATGGAATTGTATGCTATCAACATATTTTATCTTTTATCACCACAAATATACAGTTTCTTTTTTAAAGTTTGTGAAAAGAACACAAAAGCCAGAAGTTGATGCACAAAGGCTAGACATGTTAACTTTGGCATACATTTATATCTCATGACCAAATACTTATCCCAAATTTTACAATGAGATACCATAAAAACTACAAAAGAAAAAGAAAAAATTCAGACTTCTTCTCCAATATGAAGGGAGAGCCAAAAAATTTTATGCAGATTTTCCAGATCCCAAGGACTTTATACTCTAATACTCATGATGTGGAAAGGATACCTGTTCTATATTACATTCCAATGTGTTTATTTGATAACTGGTGGGAAGTGATATCATCCAAGGCATTATTGATTTGGGGAGTGGATGATAATTCATGGAGAGTATCACAAACTTTTCAGCTAACTCATCAATATTAATTACTTTAATCTATGTTGGCTTTTTGATATAATAAACATAGGATACAAAAGCTGGCAGATAGATGCATAATATATTTTATCAATTTAGATAATTTGTATATGAATTCAGCTAGACAATTACAGAATGGTAACAGTGCTAGTAATATCTATAATGTGATTTATATGGATGGATTGGAATGCTCTTTGAGAAGCTGTGTGCTATGTAATAGGGTGATTGATGCAATGTTGCAGGTTTAAAATAACTGACTTCTTTTGATACAGAACATAGATATACTACAGGCTCTTCCTTCTAAAGTCTTGGAAGAGTCTGATTTGTGGCTAATAAGGATGGATTGTAAACTAAAAGGAGGATAAGAACTGGGTTTGGGTATGTATTAAGATCATTGAATTGGGTTGATTTGATTCTCACTTATCATTTTAATAATTAGGCAATAACACTTCATCTTATGATGCTATTGTTTTATTCTTGGCTGATATAAATTTGTTTCAATGAATATTAATATAGAAAAATAAATAGTTAATGGTATAAAAGAAAGAGTATAATAGTATAATATGAATACATTTATAATATTTATGCAAATAGCATGGTATGCTTATAATAATTATAAATAGTAGAAAAGTTATTGTTAAGGAGAACCTAATGGAACTTACTAGAAATTTGAATGTATTTGTAATGAGCAATGTAAATATTCCTTTTGACCCACCTATGACTGCATGTCTTAATGTGAGTGATGTCCATGTCTAACATAGACTTTCACCCAACACATGGTATCTTCGTCAAGATTTCTTGATATTGTTTGGATCTCTCAGTCAGTTCATAAGTTATCTCTTGATCTTGCTTTATTATAAACCCATTTCTGCTTCTTTGTCAGTCATGTACATTGCCTAAGAGACAAAATTGTTTCTAGAAAATATTACTGCTATAGTGGTCATTTGATTAATAGCAGTTTCATAGCACCACACTGTCAACAAGCTGCTTCTTGATTGCACATACATGATATACCAGAGTCTTAAAAATAACATTTAGTAGTGTATGTGACTTTTGCATTTATTGCAGGCATGAGTATGTGAGTATATGTATGCAATTAAAGAGTTGGACTAATAGCTTCATAAAGATAATAATTACTGGGCTTTGGGGAAGAACTGCCACATTGTGCTTCATGAAAAGTGAACCCTCAGTAGATTAACCACAGACTTGTCTACTATATATCATGGATAGGATGAAGATCTAGTCCATGAGCTAACCATTCTGGACTCAAACTTTCTTTAACGATAATAATTAAATTAGAATCAAAGAAAATTAGAATCAGAAGTGAAGGAAACTAGGCCAAGTGAAACTTTAGCATGTTAATCTCTAAATCCCAGACCTAAGCCTAGAATAATAATATAGTTAACACATTTTAACATTTACATGCTAGACACTATGCTAAGCACTTTACAATGATCTCATTTGATTTTTCCAATAACTCTGGGAAATAAGTACTACTGTTATCCCTATTTTATAATTGATGAAACTGAAGTCAAAAGAGGTTAAGTAACTTATCCAAGAGTATGTAGCTAATAAGTGTCTGGCACCAGATTTGAATTCAAGATTTCCTCTTGAATTCCGCAAGTTCCTCCTTCCTCCTTGAACTTCCTCAAGACTACGCTCTACCCATTGTACCAGATAGATGCCCCTAAAGAATATAATCAATACAATCATAGCCTCTCTGTTGAACAGTTGACCTCTTTATGATTTTGGTCCATTAGTCTGCTCTAGGGTTATAGATAATAGATGCAAAACATGTCAAGGAAAGAATTGAGGAAACCTAAATTTCCTCAAAGCAAAAGAAGAAGCACCTCCTTTTGAAATTTTTTTTATCCTGGAGTTGTGGAGCAATAGAAAAATATCTCTTGGCTAAGAAAAACATGAGCCTAAGATTAAAAAGATCCTCTTGAATAAGTAGTGAGGAAGAGTCACCATCATAAAGACAGTGTAGCCATTGCCTACAGAATATAAATAATCCAGACCTAGAAATCCAGCAAATCATTCACACTGGAAAGGGTTATTGTTCCCAACTCTGAGGGAGAAATTATGATCTTAACTTAACTTAAAATGATCCTTTAAGTTATGAGATATCTCCATCTGAGTGTTAGGATATCCCATAGAAGGCTAGCATGTATCTTTGTGGGATATGGAGAAAGAAATAAAGGAAAATGAAGCAAGGTCCCACCAAGCTGTGCTGAGTACATGGAAGGGCATTTCTCACAAGAAGACTAGGACTCTCAGTGCCCAGATACCCAGGTCTGTCTTCAGGAATTTACCTATATACAGTCAAAAGACCTAATTTAACCTAGAATCCGCATTTCCTTCTAGGATCTAGCTTTATTTTGGCACTGGATGAAATTTGCTAGAACCACGGAATGTAAAAACAAATACCTAGCCCTCCTCCAGATGCCTCACAGATAGCAAAAAGGTCGCTATGATGTCTATATAGGAGAGTAGGAATAAGACCAGAAAGCATGGTTCTGAATTAAATATCTAATCATCTATGCACCTTATGTGTACCTGATTCTATACATATTGTCTTCCCCATAGATGTAACCTTTTGAGGCCAGGAGTTATTAAACTAAACTTATCACAGTTCCCAGCACATAGTAAGTGATTAATAAATATTTGTTGATAGATTGATTTACTGACTCAGAAGGAACCTGGGTGTAGAAGCATGAGGAATTGTGTCCTGATATATATGATGGCTTGCCCCTTCCCCAGAGTATATGGGGCAGGTATGTTCCAACAAGTAACCTTCATTAGATTGGCAGAAAATTAGAGAGATTTAGCACTTCTTTAATAGCAGTCTGTTGATGTTTCCTGACTGAAGAGACAGCCATCCAATTTATCTCTGGTACTCTATGTCTTTGGAGTGTTCTCTCCATTCCATCTCTGCAACTCATTGAAAGAATCTCATTTGAATTCACAACTCAGATTGTAAAAATGACTGCATGTCAGGAAATCATTTGGTCCTTCTAAGTGTCTTATTGCATGTATATTTTCTCCCAGGATTACATTACCATCTGCCAAAGACCAAATAAAACAGGTCTCCAACCAGTGGCACAAATGGAGGATCTTAATAAAAAAAACTGGACTATGATGATTAAATATATACTATAATAAATTCTTGGTCCTATTGGAAATCCTTCCTGGTATCTACTCAAATCAGTGATTTTACTCATGCTCCAGTTACATTTTTCTGTGCCTTTGTTTTGGATATTATTAGCCATTCCTATGTTAATGTGATTTTATTATTGTTTGTGGCAGAGTGCTGCTCTCTTGTTTGAATGAATGCATCATATCTGAAAGGAAGATCATCAGTAAAGGAGCAACACAATGCATTCTAGAGAGACTGTGTCCCATCTCCTGTGGGAAAAGAGGTGGATTGGTAAAAGAATCAGATAGAATTCTGATAGATTCATGAGTACACTCACTCCTCCCTACCACCAACTTTATACCTCCAACCCAAAAGGAATTCTACCAACTCCTTTTTTGTATCTTTATCTAGTTGACCCTTGACTGGTATATTCAGGAGATACTAAGGATCTGTTAGCACATTCGAAAAGGCTCCAGCTCACTTTGCTCTCTTGAGCACAAAACTCCTAGCCACTGCCACCACCAAGACCTAGTCTACAGTTCTGGGCAGAGTAAAAATTTTACCATGTATGTTTTATTACCTAAGGGTAGCAGAATAAGATGTATAGCAGTGCTGATTGGCTCATGTATTTTAAATTTTTTTCTGTGTACCTGAATATTTTATATGTCAATAAACCCTGCAACTAGTTGTTGAAAAGTGTGTAGTTGTCCTTTTAATCTTTGAAATCTAGAATTTAGCTTTATATGTTTGAATTGATTTAATTGGAGAACTGCTTCTGATGACTTTTAGACCTTATTCCTGGGATTCTAAAACTCAGAGAACCACAAAAGATAGAACTGAAAGGGAATGCTAGAAAGGCATGTATTTGAACAGGAGTATCTGCATCATCCCTGCTGACAAGTACCGTCTGATTGCTTGAAAACTTTCAAACAAGCCTGGAATCTTAAAACTGAAAGAAACCTCAAAAGTCCAGTATAGGCTCACATTGTTTAATCCTCTCTATAGCATCTGAGACTGTATATTTCACTTCAAATATAATATTTATTATTTTTAATTTAAATACTTTTCTATTACATTTTATTCCTTTATACCAAAATAGCTTCCATGTAGATTGCTTCTTGAATCTGAGATGCAGTCCCCATTGAATCACAGAACAAATGAATATTAGAGATGGACGATACTTCAGAGATCATATAGTTCAATCTTCAATCAACCAACAATTTCTTCTTCTAATAATAGTTAACATGTTAATTTACTGTGTGCTAAACACTTTGCACTTATTATTCCATTTGGTCCCCATAATAACCATAGGACTTTGGTACTATTATAATCCCTTTTTTACAGATAAAGAAATTGAGGTAGAGGATAAGTGATTTGCCCATTGTCACAAACCTGGACTAGAACTCAGCACTTCCTTACTCCAGGCCCACCATTCTATCCCCTGTATTACCTAGTTACCTTAATATTTCCTATAGAAGGTCATTCAGCCTCTACTTGAAGACTTCCAGTTGCAGGGAACTCATCACCTTATAAAGTCACCCATCCTTTGGCTAGATAGCTTTGGATATTGATTTCTTCCCTATATTTATCTAAGCTCTTAGCTTCTTCTGTGACTTCTTCTCATTGGTCTTAGTTCTCCCTTATGAGCAATACAAAATAGAACTACACAATAACACTTAAAATATTAATCTTCCACCTCCACACATACACATCCTTTCTTCTCCAGGTTAAATATTCCTAGATCCTTCAACTTTTAATTTTTTGTAATGGTCTTGAGTTCTTTCATTGTCCTGTATTTGTGCAATTCAATTTTAGAAGGTAAGCACCTGATAATACTACTCTCTGGCAGTCACAATCTTCTCCTCTTTTCTAGCTTTATTCTATGAACTAAGAAACTTCTCCAGGTAATCCTTCCATCAGTCAAAAACATTTATGAAGAAAATACTGTTTTTTAAAAAGACAATCTCTATCCTAAAAGAACTTACAATACAATGGTGGAAGGCAGCACAGGAAAAGAAGCTGAATAAAGATAGGGGGAGGTTTTGGAATTCATAGTTCAGTCTTCTAATCAGCTTCTTTGATCAGGCATCATAAGAGAGCTTATGATCTCCCTCAAGCCCGGGTCAGTAGAGGAGAAATGATCTCTCATCCTGGAGACTCACAGTTGACACTTTAGGCAACTTTAACTTTAATAAGTGTAAAGCCTTTTACTTTCAGGATCTTAAAAAGAAAAGGAAATAAAATAAACTTAACAAATACAACAGAAAAAATGACTGACATGGTAGCCATTTCAATGAAAAACTTGGAGGAAGGAATTCAACTGTAAACTCAATCAGAACCAATAAGGTAGCAAAGTCTCCAAGAGAATCTTTTAAAATTTCTACATGTAAGACTTTACAGCAAATCTTGGAAACAAAGATGAATAGGAAATAGCCATTGCCTTAAGCTTATGACTTACTAAGAGAATTAAATCAAACACAAATAATTATAATACAAAGTAGCAGATATATGTATACATGTATATATCCATATCTATAGATATGGATATATAGATATAGATATAGATATAGATATAGATATAGATATAGATATAGATATAGATATACAAACAAACAAAAAAGCATGAGAGAATTTCCATCTCAAATCAAAGGAAGGTTTCATGGAGGAAATGATATAATGTCATTTGAGCTGGACCTTAAAGGTAAAGATGAGTAGGCAGAGGGACTTCTAGATATATGTAACTTTTGACATCCTCTTCTGGTTCTGATCATTATTTACTACTGGTTGCTCTCCTTGCCTCTAAGCCACTTCCTCTGTATTTCTGTTTTCAAAATCCCTTCTCTTACTTTAAGGTACTGCTCAGAAGTGACCTTCTCTATGAAGCCTTCTCTAATTCTTCCAGTTGAAAGTAAGCTTTCAAACTTGACACAGTTCTGTGTCCAAATCTTTCCTTTGACAATATAATAGCCTATCTCTATCAAGTTATTTGTGAAATGTCATGCCTCCATTAAAGTTTTCTGAAGTAACTGTTACTTTTCATCTTTGTAATGTCAACATCAGGCAACTAGGTAGCACCATGGGGCATAAAATATTAGGCTTAGAGTCAGGAAGACATCTTCCTGAGTTCAAATCTGGCCTCAGACTTACTAGCTGTGTGACCCTGAGCAAGTTGCTTGACCCTTTTTGCCTCAGTTTCCTCATCTGCAAAGTGAGCTGGTTGGAAATACCTCTAGGAACTTATGGGAAAGAACACTATCCACATCTAGAGAATGAACTCTGTGAACAGAAACACAGAAGAAAAACACAGGATCGATCACATGGTTCTATGGGGATCTGACTAGGGTTTCGATGTTAAAAGATCACTCTACTGTAAATAGGAATAACACGAAAATAGGTTTTGAACAATGATACATGTATAACCCAATGGAATTGCTTGTCAACTCCAGGAGGGGGGAGGGAAGAGGGGTAGGAAAAATCTTGAATCATGTAACCATTGAAGAATATTCTAAATAAAAATAAAAGCAAATAAAGTGAGCTCGAGAAAGAAACGATAAACCACTCTAGTATCTTAAGAAAACCCCTAATGGGGTCAGAATGGATCAGATATAACTGAACAACAACAAAAATCTCAGGACCCAACAGAGAATCTTATGTGTAGTTAATTAAAGTTTACTGAATCAAATAAGATTAAAATGAGCAAAGGTGGGAAGGCTCAGATTAATAAGGAATAGTGAGATTGTCAAGAACATAGACTAATAATAGTATATGTGGAAGACTAGTGTGAAACAAGCCTGGAAAGGTGGTCAGGCACTAAATTGTGAAGGGTCTTAAATATCAAGCTAAGGACTTTGGAATTTATGTCATAGGCAATAGAGTCATCACTGAAGATTTTTGAGCAAGCAAAGATCAAAACAGATTGGAATGGGCAAAGACTTGAGTAAGGAAGAACTGTTCAAAAGTGATTGCAATCATCTCGATGGGAGGTAATAAGAATCTGAACCACAGAGACTGTAAGTGGGAATGATCCTCAAACGATCTTCAAGGAGGGACTGGATGCCCAAGTGTCAATGGGGTCGTAGTGAGGATTACTGATCAGGGATGGGTTGGACTAAATGGCCTCTGAAATCAGTCTCAAAGCTATGATTCTGGTACTTAAGGACCTAAGGGATGCTGAGGCTGGAGCCAGTCAGTCCTGCAGACAAAGCAGGAGCCACAGGCTTTGGTCTTCGGCTTCCACCTGCAGCGGAAGGATCTTGGACGACACCTGTCACCGCCACCCACAGTCCGCCCAGGGACCAGAATGTCAGGGCCGTATAGAAACACAACGAGCCCCACTCAGTCAGGAGAGACCTCTTGGCAACCTCTCTGAAAACTTTCCTCCTAGACCGCCCCCAGAGAAGCAAAGAAAGTTGCTAATGAGCCTGCTAACGAGCATCAAAACATACTCAGTAATTGGAGTTAGTAGGGGAGAGGGAAGAGGGAAGTCTGGGAGAAGTCCCAGGAGGGGGCCTTTGCCTTCATAATGAAGCATGAACTCAACTCTGTTAATTACCAACAATGTCTCTGCAGGGGCCTGCTTGAGCAGGGGGCTGAGGGAGGAAACTTTGGGGAGGCCCCAAACTCTTCCAGGATGCCTCCCCCAATTAGTACTAATTGGCAAGGTAAACCTGGAGGCAGCAGAAGTTGATGGGAGATGCTGAGGGAGCAAGCCCTGTTTCTTAAGTGGAAAGCCTCTGGCCTCTCTCCCAGGAGTCTCTAGAGCATTCTCAGCCTCTTTCCAGGATCCATGTGAATGCTGAATAGGGAGTTTAGGATATACACAAGTGGAGAGATTCAAGCCTGGGTTCATTATTCCAGTCTGGTATGGTGGAGAGAGATCTGGACTTAGAGGCAGAAGATCTTATACTGGCTCCAACTATTCCCCAAAGCCTTGGGTAAAGGCAGGTCCAGGCTTAGTACATTTGATTCTTGAATTAAATTTATAAAACTCACCCAAAAAAGTGTCATAAAAGAAGCATGAGAAAACCCAGCTATAAAATACCCTCAAATCACTTTTTTTTTTAATTCAATGAGGTAGGGAAGGAGACAAAGACCCTAAGACACACTTAGCCCAGGGTGAGGACTGGGAATAGTAAATCTGAGGGGGTGACAAGAAACTAAACAGAAGCACAGCATCTCTAGCTTCATGTTTCAACTAATTATTCTTGTTAACTAGATGTGAAATTCAATTGTGTCTATGTCTACTAAAGAAATGTAAGTGCTGTTAGAGGGTCTGAAAGCCCTGGTTGCCCTGCCCTAGTTACAGCTCTTAAGTCAGAATTTTAACAGGCATGACATGACACCTAGGCCAAAGCTTTACAGAGTGGGTATTTTTTAAAGTGATCTACCATCCCTCCAAACAGAATGAAGAAAGACATTCCTAGGCCCTCCAACTGCTATTGCCTTCTACCTTTTTTTATTATTATTTAAAATTTTTTATTTAATTAGTTAATTTAGAACATTTTTCCATGATATAGGATTCATGTTCTATCCCTCCCCTCCACCTACCCCCTCCCAAAGTCAACGCACAATTCCACTAGGTTTTACATTTGGCATTGATCAAGACCTATTTGCATATTATTGATATTTGTGCTAGGGTGCTCATTTTAAGTCCATATCCCCAATTATATCTCCATCCTCCCATGTGACCAGGAAGTTGTTTTTCTTCTGTGTTTCTACTCCCACAGTTCTTCCTCTGGATATGGATAGCATTCTTTCTCATAAGTCCCTCAGAATTGTCCTGGATCATTGCATTGCTGCTAGTAGAGAAGTCCATTACATTTGATTATACCACAGTATATCTGTCTCTGTGTATAATATTCTCCTGGTTCTGCTCCTTTCACTCTGCATCAATTCCTTTGATTTTTTTGATTTTCCAGTTCACATGGAAATCCTCCAGTTCATTATTCCTTTGAGAACAATAGTATTCCATCGCAAACAGATACCACAATTTGTTCAGCCATTCCCCAATCGAAGGACATTGTCTCATTTTCCAAATTCTTGCCACCACAAAGAGCGCAATCATAAATATTTTTGTACAAGTCTTTTTTCTTATGATCTCTTTGGAGTATAAACCCAGCAATGGTATGGCTGGATCAAAGGGCAGGCAGTCTCTTACTGCTCTTTGGGCATAGTTCCAAATTGCCATCCAGAATGGTTGGATCAATTCACAACTCCACCAGCAATGCATTAATGTCCCAATTTTGCCAAATCCCCTCCAACATTCACCACTTTCCTTTGCTAACCTGCTAGGTGTGAGGTAGTACCTCAGTGTTGTTTTGTTTTGCATTGCTCTAATTATAAGAGATTTGAAATACTTTTTCATGTGTTTGTTGATAGTTTTGATTTCTTTATCTGAAAATTGCCTATTCATGTCCCTTGCCCATTTATCAATTGGGGAGTGGCTTGATTTTTTGTACAATTGATCTAGCCCCTTGTATATTTTAGTAATTAGACCTTTGTTAGAGGTTTTTGTTATAAAGATTTTTTCCTGTTATTGCTTCCCTTCTAATTTTGGTTGCATTGTTTTTGTTTGTACAAAACCTTTTTAATTTAAGATAATCAAAATTATTTATTTTACATTTTGTACTTTTTTCTAACTCTTGCTTGGCCTTAAAATCTTTCCCAAAGATCTAACAAGTATACTATTCTGTGTTTACCTAATTTGCTTATAGTTTTCTTCTTGATATTCAAGTCATTCACCCAAACTTTAAAGTTTATCTTGGTGCAGGGTGTAGGGCAATGGTTCCCAAACTTTTTTGGCCTACTGCCCCCTTCCAGAAAAAATATTACTTAGCCCCCTGGAAATTATTTTTTTTTAAATTTTAATAGCAATTAATAGGAAAGATAAATGCACCTGTGGCCATCACCGCTTCCCTGGATTGCTGCAGCACCCACCAGGGGGCAATAGTGCCCACTTTGGGAATCACTGGTGTAGGGTGTGAGATGCTGATCTAAACCTAATCTCTCCCATATTGTTTTCCAATTTTTCCAGCAGTTTTTGTCAAATAGTGGATTTTTGTCCCAAAAGCTGGGCTCTTTGCGTTTATCATAGATTGTCTTGCTGACGTTTGTTTTTTTTCATTATTTCTCTTGATATTCTTGATCATTTGTTCTTCCAAATGAACTTGTTTTAGGTTTTTTCTAATTCAGTAAAAAAGTTTTTTGATAGTTTGATAAGTATGACACTAAATAAATAGATTAATTTGGGTAGGATGGTCATTTTTATTATGTTAGCTCATTCTACCCATGAGCAATCAATGTTTTCCCAATTGTTTAGATACAGTTTTAACTGTGTGGAAAGTGTTTTTTAGTTGTGTTCATATAATTCCTGTGTAAGTTTTGGCAGATAGATTCCTAAGTATTTTATTTTGCTTAGGGTGATTTTACATGGTGTTTCTCTTTCTAACTTGCTGCTGGAATATGTTGGAAATATATAAAAATGCTGATGATTTATGTGGATTTGTTTTTGATCCTGCAACTTTGCTAAAGTTGTTGATTATTTCCACTAGCTTTTTAGTTGATTCTCTGGGATTCTTTAAGTAGATCATCATATCATCTGCAAAGAGTGATAGCTTGGTCAATGCCTATTTTAATACCTTCAATTTCTTTTTCTTCTCTAATTGCTACTGCTAGTGTTTCTAGTACAATGTTAAATAATAGAGGTGATAATATGCATCCTTTTTTCACCCCTAATCTTATTGGGAAGTGCCTTCTACCTTTAAGCTAATTTCATTTTATTTTGTTTCATGTATATACACATGTTATACCCCCAGACACTGTCAATTCCTTGAGGACAGGGACTGAACTCTATCTTTGTAGCTTCATAACCTAGCCTGGTACCTGGAATATAGTGGAACTGTAAGATATATTGATTGACTTGTTAATTGCCATTTCCTGTTTCTGAGGGAACTGCAAGAAGATGCCCATATAAGTAAGAGGAGGTTAGGAAGATAGAGTGAACTGAGGAATGAATTTGGAATCAGACCAGAGTTTGAATTTCACTTCTACCATTTAGTGGTTATATAACCCTGGGCAAATTATTTAATCTCTCTCAAACTTAGTTTCACCATTTATAAAATGGGGATAACATCTAAACACTTACTTTATACACTTGAAATTGATAGGAGAGTACAGATAGAAACTGTAAATTGGACTTGCTGATAGTTCAAACCTGTCCTGTACATTTCCCAATTTGACTATGGTGCTATAACTCAACTGGGGTCTCTGCTCTTCTATTTGAAAGCTGTGTAACCTTGAACAGACCACCTCACCTCTTTGGGTCTCAGTTCCATCATTTGGAAAACAGAGCTAATAAAACACATAACACCTCACAGAATCACAAGAACTCAGAGCTTGAAGAGACCTTGACAGCCATTTACTCTAAACTATCCTTGAAAAAATATTCCCATATATGTTTGGAATGGGGCAACTAGGTATAGTGGATTAAAACACCAGACCTAGAGTCAGAAAAATTCATCATGAGTTCAAATCTGGCCTCAGATACTTACTAGCTGTATAACCCTGTGCAAGTCACTTAATGCTGTTTGCCTCAGTTTTGTTACCTATAAAATGAGCTGGAGAAGGAAATGGCAAGCCACTCCATTTTCTTTGCCAAGAAAACCCCAAATGGGATCATGAAGAATTAGACATGACTGAAAAACAACTGAACAACAACTAAATATCCGAGAAATGGTCATCTGCCCTTTTCTTGAAAATGGTTAGGGAAAGAGAACCTATTACATCTGAAGAAGCTTGTTCTAATATTGAAGAGCTCTAATTATTAGGAATTTTTTCCTTCCATCAAATGTAAATTTGTCTCCTTAAAACATCTAGCCATTGTACCTAATTACACTTTCTGGCACTTTGGCACCAAGTAAAATGAGTCAAATCCATCTTCCACATTATAGTCCTTAAAAAATTTGATGCTAGATACCATATCTCACCTGTCTTCTTTTCTATAGACTTGAGTTGAGTTCTAAAGCTATAACCTAACCAAAAAATTGATTAAAATGTGAGCCATATTTACCTTTAATTAAGGGATAAGTAGAAATTCATTAGGTGAAGAAAAGAAGGGAGAGCATTCCAGGGATAGGTCAGTGCTATTTTCCCCTATTTTACAGATGAGGAATCTGAGGCAGACAGCGATTATTAAGTGACTTGCCCAGAGTATTACAGCTCATAAATGTCTATGCCTGGATTTGGATCCCCATCAATCCATGTGATAAAACAGTTGCTTTTCTTCTGTGTTTCTTGTCCCACAGTTCTTCCTCTGAATGTGGATAGTTGAACTCATATCTTCTTGACTCCAGACCCTACCCTCTCACCACCATTCCACAAAGTAACTTCTATTTAAAGATCACTCTCCTTGGCAGAGACAAAATATGAACTGAATAGATCTACTTTCTCTTCACTATCCATTGTTATTGCCCAGTCTCTCTTGTGAAGACGTCCTTTCCATTGTTTGACAGTTGTCTTCTTTCTATTACAGACTTAAAACAAAACAAACCCCAAAAATTATCTTCTTTTTTTTAAACCCTTGTACTTCGGTGTATTGTCTCATAGGTGGAAGATTGGTAAGGGTGGGCAATGGGGGTCAAGTGACTTGCCCAGGGTCACACAGCTGGGAAGTGGCTGAGGCCGGGTTTGAACCTAGGACCTCCTGTCTCTAGGCCTGACTCTCACTCCACTGAGCGACCCAGCTGCCCCCAATTATCTTCTTTTTATTGGTTTTTCTTGTCAAACTTGACTTATTCTTAACTTTGACACCATGATTGTAAAGTACTATCCTATATTTTTCTATTCTTTATTACATACTCTTTCTTCCTTAGTCACATCATTTATCTTTATTCCCTTTTGGAGAAATTATTCTTAAAACAATCTTTTACAATTTTGATTTCTGCCCTGATCTTTAATTTCATACTTCTAATTCCTTCCCATTTGATATTACCACTTGGATATTCACTTTCTCACAGGGATGGCAATGGAAAAAAAGGGAAAAGAGGAAGGTTGACGGTGGTACTGATTGATCTTCTAAAATGTTAGACATTCATCATGACTAGGTGAATCATTCACATTTTTCTCTTTCTTCCTCTTCCTCCCAAAATGTATGATTCTTCCACTTATTAATGCTTATTAATTAATAACTTTTAATTTAAACTTGACTTCTTTTCCCTTCATATGGCATGGGTTCTCCACAGAACCCCACACAGTTAGGGGGCTACTCACTATTTCCCAAATTCATTATACTCTTCTGAGTCAACATCTATTCAAATCCACAGTCCTCTTCCCAATAATGTATCTCTATGCCAGAGAAAACTAAATGACACATTAATTTAACTAAAAGCCATGTAGTTAAAACTGAATAGCAATAAAAAGGAAGCAATTCCCATATACAAAAGATGATCTGTAGTATAATTCAATGAAAAATTCAATTTGATTCCTTCCTCTATTGATGTTAAAACACATGCTCTCCATCCTCCTTTTCCCACCAGTTTCTAGATCTCTTCATACACAATTCTACCTCTACCTCTTGCCATTTCTGTTTCTTTTCAATAATTTATAACTCTCCAAAGTTATAACCACATGTTTCACCTACCAAATCTCAGCAGTATTCATGAGATCAAATTTGCCTCCTAGAGTGAAGATCCATTGACACAAAAGATGATAATTTCCCATAGATTCTCATGCCTCTTCTGGGAGAGAGAACACTTCCTAGACAAATAATAATTTTATTGTTGTTTTATGGATCCACTGTTCCATCTCTCAGTAATCTACAACATCTCCCTGATAATTCCACTTTACTACTGCAACTCTGGGTTGCTGCTCTCCACAGCTGCCAGACTCTCCTCTGGAAATGTGTGTTCATCTGTTAGGGCTTCTCTTGATGAGGAGTGTCATCACTCTTTTGTAAGATTGCTTTGGCCAAAACACATTAAAGATACTTCTCACATTTTCAGCTCTTGTATTGTTTAAGCTCATGGTCACACTTTTTCCAGGAAACCCATGGCATTTCTATTTGAAACTTTAGCAACAGTCATCTTTGCCCTTGATTCTTGCAGCTATATTCAGGTTACTACTGTCTTTCATCCATTCTTCCTTCATAATGTCTCTCATGTCTCTTTTAATGTTCACTGTGTCCTCATTTTTGCCCAAGTGCTCATATCATTATCATCATCATCCTAATTACATAGTGTTTTCAGGTTTGCAAAGTATTTGCATACATTATATCCTTTGATACTTATAACTACCCAGTAAATAAAGTACTACAAATATCATTCTATTTATTTTTCAGATAAAGATCAAAAAAGGTTGAATGACTTGTCCATAGTCAGATAGCTAGTGTTAGTGGCAGGATTTAAATACAGATCTTACTTGACTTCAAATCTAATATTCTTATTAATATCATGTATTATCGTTCCAAAAAACTGCATTTTCTTTCCATGACACTACAAAGCTGCACTGTTCTTTATCCTATATGTTTTAACCAAAGTAAATTTCCAGAAGATGGAAAGCAGGAAGAAGAGCATATGAATGACAATCAGTGGAGAGGGAACCAAAATATTTTGTCATTGAATTAGACTACAGCTCACCTAGACAGAATGAGGAAATAGATGAAGAGTTCAAGAAATGAATCACAATTTAAAAGCTTGGGTTGAATCTCCAGACATCTCTTGGAGCACTGCCAAAAGTTGAACAGTTAAGTGATGACAATCTTTAGAATGAAGGGATATTTCTTCCAAGAATATGATAAAAGAGAGGAAATCTGGACATAAATTGTTGCAAGGCAGAATTCAAAAGATTCAGAGAAAGAATCCCATGGAATAACATTCTATAAAGGAAGACAGCACAAAAAGTAAAGGGGCTTTCATGAATGAAATTCTGAAGACACATAGGGAAATAATTACGATGATGAAAAATCAGAATTATCTGGAATTAATATGGTAAAGCAGGAATCTCATTAAGCTACTTAGATTTATTTGAATGTACAGAAGAGGGGAACAAGGACAGGTAACATGATAAAGCTTGGCAGTGCACTATGTAAAAAGTATTACAAATCAGTATGAGCTGAGGTTGAAAAGTCAAGCATAACAAAAGAGATTTTTTTAAAAGCTACATTGAAAGAAAGGAAATGACCAATGAAAAGAAAAGAAGGGATATGAGTTCAAGAGGATTATACATTTAGATAGTGCCTACCAAGTGAGAGGCATTGTGCTTAATTAGCATGTTTTATACATCTCGTTTGATCCTTACAACTCTGCAATATTTATATATGTATATATGTATGTATATAATATTATAATCGTACCCATTTTGCAGCTGAAGAAACTTAGGTAATCAGAGATTAACTAACTTTCCAAGGGTAATACAGCTAGTACATGACTGAGGAAGGATTTGAACTAATGTTTTTTTTTCCTAACTCTAGCCTCAGTGCTCTACACATTTCATAACCTAGCTGCCTTTAGAAGATAAGACTGCTGCTCAGAAGAGATGAGACAATAATAATTAACAAAAGGGAAAAGATAGATCTAGACTAGATTATATTACAGCTATGTGGCTTTGGAAAGAGATAAAAGATTACTCCCAAACCATAGTCATTAATAGTTCAATGCCCCTAATAGTATGCTGAGAAGCTAAAATGTTGGAGTAAGGGACACTCAGTTCTACCAAACCCTCCAAGCACACAAAATAGAAAATGAAGTATCTCAACAAAGAAAACAGGAGGACATATCTCACTGAGATGAGAGGGAAGAATAGCTGAGCAAATGCTGCATGAGGGTGAGGAGGGAGCTTTCAGAGCACAGCAGTACAGAGCACTTCCAAGTGACCTAAGGCAACTAGGCAGGTGATAGGGGAGAACCCCTAAGCAGCATGAGTAAAAGCAGCAGCAGATGGGGAGCAGCCTAAGACCAGCCTTATCTACCTCCATGTGGCCTGAGGTAAGGAAAGGGTAGAAAGGGTTAGCAGTCCAACTCACTGCCAAACAGTCTAAGGCAAAGAAACCTGTATAGGTAGGGAAACTATTCATTGCCAGTCCTGCTTGCTTCCAGCTGGCCTAATGTAACGAAAAGGTAGAAAAGAGAACACTAGGAGCTGACAAGCACCTGAGATAATGAGGTGCTAGAGTGTAGAACTATCATAACATCAGCCCCTCCTGCTTTCACAGGACCTGAGGTAATAAAAGGGCATGGCTGGGACCAGCCCAACACTAGCCCTATCTACTTCCACATGGCCTGAGGCAACAAAAGCAAAGATCAGTGGATTCCTAGTCCAACATTATCCAACAAGGATAATGAAAGCAGGGGAGTGGAATCTAGCTGGAAAAAAAAAATTCTGCATGACTTCCCACAAGAAGCAAAAGGAGCCCCAGAAGAGCAGAACTCCAATTGCTAGACAAGGTAAAGGGGAGATGGAGGGATAATGAATAGATCAAAGAACAAATCATAAAAACAATCAGTAATTTCGTAAAAAAGAATGACAATGCTGAGACAGCATACCAAAATTTATGAGAGGCAGCCAAAGCTATACTTAGGGGGGAACTTATACCTTTGAATGCTTACATTAATAAAAATAAAGAGCAGATCAATGAATTGGGCATCCAAATAAAAAAAATCTTGAAAAAGATGAAATTAAAAATCCCTAATTAAATACTAAAGCGGAAATCCTAAAAAATCAAAGGAGAAATTTAAAAAAAATGAAAGTAAGACCATTGAAGTAATAAATAATCCAAGAAGCTGGTTTTTATGAAAAATAAATATAATAGATAAATCATGGATTAATTTTGTTTTTAAAAAAGGAAAGAAAAAAATAAGTCACCAGCATCAAAAATGAAAAGGTGAAATCACAACCAATGAAGAAGAAATTAAAGCAATTAGTGGGAGTTATTTTTGTCCAAAAATATGTCAACAAATCTGATAATGTAAGTTCAACAGGTGAATATTTACAAAAAATATACACTGTATTGTTTAACAAAAGGGGAAAGAGAATACTTAAAGAACCCCATTACTGAAAAAGAAATTAAACAAGCCATCAAAGTATTCCCTAAGAAAAATGCTCCCAGGGTTGAAGAGAATTCAACCAAATATTCAAATAATATCCCTTTCCAATACTACATAAACTATTTAGAAAAAGATGAAGGAATTTTTTTCAAATTCCTTTTATGATACAACTGTGTTATTGATATCTGAACAAGGAAGAACTAAAACAGAGAATGAAAACTATAGTCCAATCTCTCTAGTGAATATTGATGCATAAAATCTTGAATAAAATACTAGCATGGAAACTACAGCATTCTATCACAAGCATCATACACCAAATCCAGGTGGGTTTTATGCCAGAAACTCAGGAATGGTTCAATATTAGTAAAACTATCAGCATAATTAATCATTTCAATAACAAAACATACAAAAAATCATTTTATTTTCTTAATAGAGGCGGAAAAAGGCTGACAAAATACTGCACCCATTCTTTATAAACCATTAGAAAACATTGGGGGGAAAGGAGATTTCCTTAAAGTGATGAAAGATATCTATCTAAAATCATTAGCAAGCATTAACTATAATGGTTATTCCAATAAGATCAAAAGTGAAACGAGGGAGGTTCTGGGTTAAGATGGTGGCAGAGTAAAAAGCAGCTCTCCTGACCGAAACACACAAAACTCCTCAAGGGGACATAAAAACAAGTCCAGACGAACGGAGGAATCCCACAACAGGGTGCAGCGTGGAAGGTACGTGGAATTGGGACATTTCCATGCTGTAAAGGGGTGAAACAGCTCTCACTAAATCGCGGGTTAAGCAACCACCCCACCCCCACCCCCTCCACACACAACACCTATAGCGCCGAAGCCAGTTAAAAAGAAATAGAGCAAGTTTGGGGCACCCATCAAGTCATTGGCAGCTCCGGGGCCTGTTCCTGAGAGCAGCAAGATTTAGGACCCCAATAAGCCAAAAAACGCGCACGAAATCTGAGCGCGGGAGCAGAGAGTGGACTCTGGGCGCAGGTGTGGGTGGAGGCAGACACAGCCAGGAACTAAAGCTCTGAAAACCTGAGTGGGGAACCAGTGCAGACAGGTATACGACTGTGGAAGCAGCGCCCTGAAACTTGTAAAGGAACCTCCTGCAGAGGATCAAGCAAGGGGGTCCACTAGGGGGCTTGACCTTGGAAAAAACCAGAACTCAGACCTCAGGAACCAATAGACCGCGGACAGACACTGAGCGCGAGGATAAACCTGAGAAGCTGCTGGGCTAATGATGGCTACCCAACCTCAGGAAACTCAGAAGAGAAAGAATAACAACAAGAAAAAGAAGCCTTTAACACTCGACAACTTTTACACAGAGAAAATCCAGACAACCGAGCAAACAGAGGAGGAGAACAAACAAGCATCCGGACCCTCCTCAAATAAGGAAAACTCCTCACAAGCTATGGAAGAGTTCAAAACTGAGATTTTGAGGAAAATGGAAGAGATCTGGCAAGAAAATAACTGTTTAAAAGGTAAAATCTTGCAATTGAACAACAGAAATGACCAGATTGGAAAGGAATACCAGAAGATTATGGCCGAAAACCAGAAGAT
>NC_058133.1:163156612-163246139 GCF_016433145.1 Gracilinanus agilis | reverse complement strand
GGTATATGCGGGTGATGGAATACTATTGTGCTAAAAGGAATAATAAACTGGAGGAGTTCCAGGCGAACTGGAGAGACCTCCAGGAACTGATGCAGAGCGAAAGGAGCAGAGCCAGAAGAACATTGTACACAGAGACTGACATACTGTGGTAAAATCGAATGTAATGGGCTTCTGTACCAGCAACAATGCAATGACCCAGGACAGCTCTGAGGGATTTATGGTAAAGAATGCTACCTATATTCAGAGGAAGAACTGCAGGAGAGGAAACATATAAGATAAACAACTGCTTGAACGCATGGGTCGGGGTGGACATGATTGGGGATGTGGACTCGAAACTACCACACCAATGCAACCACCAACAATTTGGAAATAGGTCTTGATCAAGGACACTTGACAAAACTAGTGGAAATGCGCATCGGCCATGGGTGGGGGGAGAGCGGGGGATGAAGGGGAAAGTAGGAGCATGAATCATGTAACCATGTTAAAAATGATTATTAATAAATGTTTAAAAAAAGTGAAACAAGGTTGTCCACTATCACCATTACTATTTAATATTATTCTAGAAATATAAGCTATCACAATAGGAACAGAAAAAATTGAAGTAATTAGAATAGACAATGAGGAAACAAAACAAAAAATCTTTGTAGATGCTCTGATGATATACATAAAGAATACTAGAAAATCCACCAAAAAGTTAAGTAAAGCAATTAGCAACTTTAGCAGAGTTGTTACAAGATAGAATATAAACTCACATAAATCATCACCATTTCCATTTACCACCAACAAATTTCAATAGTAAGAGATAGAAAAGGAAATTCCATTTAAAACAACTATAGATAATATAAAATACCTAGAAGTATACTTATCAAAACAAACCCAGCAACTATATTAACACAATTACAAAACACTTTTTACACAAATAAAGTCAAGCCTACACAATTGGAAAAATATTAATTGTTCATGGATAAAATGAGCCAAATAATAAAATGAAAATTCTATCTAAATTTACCTATTCATTGTTATATCAACTACCCAAAAATTATTTCCTAGAATTAGAAAAGATAACAAAATACGTATGGAAGAATAAAAGGACAAGAATATTAAAGGAATTAATGGGGATAAAATTTGAGAGAAGGAGGTCTAATCATACGCGCTCTTACACTATATCATAAAGCAGTACTCATCAAAACAATTTGGTACTAAGAAATATAGTAGTAGATTAATAGAATAGGTTAGGAAATCAACCCATAGTAATTAATGACCATAGTAACTTGGTGTTTGATAAATCCAAAGATCCAAGCTATTGGAGGAAGAACTTAATAACTTTTGGGAAAACTGGAAAACAATATGGCAGAAATGAGGCATAGAGAAACATTCCAAACATACACCAAGATAAAGTCAAAATGGATACTTGATCTAGAAATAAAGGAAAATACCACAAACAAATTAGGGGAACACAGAAAAGTTTATCTGTCAGACTTATGGATAAAGGAAGAATTTATGACAAAAGAAGACATAGACCTTACTTCGACTCTCCAACATTTCTCAAATTACTCTTGAGGAAGCAATGTTAATATGTAGGCTAGACAAAGGTGCAACCATACTTCAGCTGCCATCTTACCCTGGAGTTTCCTTCATCACATGGAACCTCCTAGCCCTGAAATATCCATCTCCTCAGACCTTCTCACCCTGAAAAATCCTTCTCTCTTACCAGCCCCCATCTCCCATTGATGAACTCTTCTCAAGATCTCCATTTTTGGAAAGGGATCAGGCTAGCCAGTCTTGATTCTTCTCTTGGTTTTATTTTTTACTATCCCATTTTCTATAGCTTGTCCTCTGGTACTTACCACCATCCTTGCTTTTCAGCTACTTTTCAAGTAGTCTTTCCACCAATTAGAATATAAGCTCCTTGAGAGAAGGTATTATCTTTCTTTTTGCTTGTATTTCTGACATCCTCAGTATTTAAACAGTTAATGAAATTTTTTGCCTTGCATTGCTAATGGTCACCCATATTTGGAACTGGTTGAATGATTCAATTGAAAGAATTTTTATCCATGTTTCATTTGTTATTATATGGTCTCTGAGGTGTTTTCATGCTCCATATCTGTAATACTGTGATCCTACTATTTATTCAAATATTGTTCTCAGAGCAAAAGCATAAGACCGGGGAAGGGAGCCAGTATGGTGGACATGGCAACATGTCTATAATGCAGTAGGCACTGGTTTGCACTGTCTGGAGTTGGCAAGATGTCCTGAGTTTTCTGAATTTTTACTTTTTTTAAAATATTTACACTAATTTGATCAGATCAGCCCCAAGGTGGAGGATTAACTTCAAAGGAGAATACACTAGTACATCAAACATTCCTCAGGGATGGGAGATAATATCTGAAGGCATGGTTCTTCAGGTTCTCTATTTCTGGTAGGGAGATAAAGGCAAGGACAGAATCCATCAACAAGTTTTCATTCAGTTCTTATTTTGTGCCAGGAACTATGTTAAACTATGGACATACAAAGGAAAATCAAAAATAGTCTCTGCCTGAAGGAGTTTATATTCTAATAAAGGAAAGCATATATATGAATCGGAATTTGTTGTTTTTGTTCAGTTAAATCTGACTCTTTGTAACCCAACCTGAGGTTTGTTGGCAAAGAGGACCATTGACTATAATATGAATGAGCTACACAAGAAAATCTCAAGTTCTTCCATTTTCTGGTGATCTTGTAAGGAACTTCCTACTAGGAGAGGAGTCATACATCACAGATGAAGAAGAAGGATGAGAGAGGATTGCACTTAAGACCCATCTCCTCCTCCTCTCCTAGGTAACAGAGATATGTGACTCCTCTGCCACAAAAATCAGGAAATAGCACAGGAAACCAGACTGAGAGCAGAAGCAAAGCACTGACTAGACAAGAGAAGAGAGATAGAATAAGTAACTAGAAGACAACTACCTTGGGCAGTGATAAAGGGAAACAGAAAGAAGAAAGGTTATCTAGAGTGAACTATGGAAGTTTCACCATTATTCATCACCAAGTCTGACCTGATGGTTCTTCTCTTTCCATTTCTTTCTTGCTGACCCATGGAACTGCATCTTCTTTCCTCTAGTATCATAGGGTATCATAGGTATTGAATAATGCATGCGATGTTGGGTGGATATATTGGTTAGTTTTGTTGAAATATTTTTTTCTCTTCAAAAAAATCTATATTATAAAGGATAGTTCTTTGAAGGAGAAAGTGGGAAGAGATATAATGATAAATACATATGCTATTTAAATAAAAGATAGCAAGAAAAAATTTAATTATCAAGAGGTTCAAGAGTCTTACTTAAAGGAAGCTTTAAAATTGTCTTGATGGAAGTCATGGAAAAATTTTTTTTAAAAAATAGAGATAAAAAATGGATGTAGAAATATTGAGGCACCAATGCACTGTTGGTAGGACTGTGAACTAATAATACATTCTGGAGAGCAAAATGGAACCATGCCCCAAAGGCCATAAAACTGTGCATTCCCTTTGACTCAGCAATACCACTATGAGTCTGTATCCCGAAGTGATCAGAGATAAGGAAAAAGGTACTAGTTGTTCAAAATTATTTTTAGCAGTTCTCTTTGTAGTGGTAGGGAATTGGAATCCGAGGGTATATCCGTCAATTGATGAATGACTGAACAAACTGTGGTATAGGGTTATAAAGGAAAACTATTGCACCATAAGAAATGATGATTAGGCTGAGTTTGGAAAAACCTAAAAAGACATATAAATTGATTCAAAGTGAAATCAGGAAGACAGTGTATACAGTAACAGAAATATTATATGATGACCAACTGTGAAGGATTAAACTATTATCAACAAAACCAGTTTCCAAGATCATCTGCAAACAACTCATTTTTTAAAAGATATTTTGTTTTTCCAATTACCTATAATAATTTTCAACATACCTTTTCCAAAATTATAAGATCCAAATTATTTCCCTCCCTCCCTTTCCTACCCTTTCCCAGAGAGGGTAAGCAATTTGATTTGGATTTAAATACATTATTATGCAAAATATACTTCCATATTGGTCATTGTTGTAAAGGAAAATCTCAAAATAAAAACATAAATAATGTGAAAAATAGTATGCCTTGATCTGCATTCTGACTCCAACAGTTCTTTCTTTGGAGATGGATAGCATTCTCTGACATAAGTCCTTCAGAATTGTCTGGATCATTGTATTGCTGAAAGTAGCTAAGTCTTTCACAACTGATCATCATACAATATTGCTATTCCTGTATACAATGTTCTCCAAGTAATATCTATTTCATTATACATCAGTTCATTTAGGTCTTTCCAGCTTTTTCTGAAATCATCTCAGTTATCACTTTTTATAACACAATAGTACTCCATCACCATCATATACCAAAATTTGAATCATTCCACTTTGATGATTTTTTTGATGTTCCAATTGATGAACATTTCAATTTCCAATTCTTTTGCCACCACAAAAAGAGCTGCAATAATTATTTATACACAAGAAGATAATTTCCCCTTTTATAATGGTCTCTTTGGAATATGGACCTTGTAGTGTTGTTACAGATTCAAAGAGTATGCTAATTTTATAGTACTTTGGGCATAGTTCCAAATTAAGGTTGGAACAGTTCACACTACCACCAGCAATGCATCAGTATCCCAATTCTGCCACATGCTCTCTCCAGCATTTATAACTTCCCTTTACTCTCATATTGGACAATCTGATACATGTGAGGTGGTACTTCAGAGTTGTTTTAATTTGTATTTCTCTAATCAAGAGTAATTTAAAATATTTTTCATACAATTATTGATAGCTTTGATTTTTCCATCTGAAAACTGCTTATTCATATCCTTTGAACATTTGTCAATTGGAAAATCATTTTGTTCTTATAAATTTTACTTAATTCTCTATAGATTTGAGAAATTAAAACTTTACAAGAGAAATTTGCTATAAAAGTTTATTCCAATTTGTTGTTTCTCTTCTAATCTTCATTACATTAGTTTTAGTTTAGTTTTATTTTGTTTATTATTTTTATTATTATATTAATTATTTTTATGTTTAATAATTAATTATTGGTTTGGTTTGGTTTATAACATTAAAAAGATTTTAATTTAATATAATCAAATTACTCATTTTACACCCTGTAATTTTCTCTATCTTTTGTTTGATAATAAAATCTTCCCTTTTCCACAGATCTGCTAGGTAAGCTATTCTCTGTTCCTCTAATTTACTTAGGGTATCACCTTTTATGTCTAAATCATACACCCATTTTGACCTTATCATTGTATGGGATATGGGATATTGGTCTATATCTAGTTTCTGGCATACTGTTTTCTATTTTTCCCAGCAGTTTTTGTCAAATAATTAGTTCTTATCTCCAAAGCTACAGTCTTTGGATTTATCAAATGCTAGAATGCTAAGGTCATCTACCTCTCTTTATTGTGTGTCTAATCTGTTACACTGATCTACTATTCTATTTTTTAGCTAATACTAAACTAGATGATTACTGACTTATAGCACAATTTTAGAGGTAGTACTGTTATGCCACCTTCATTCACATTTTTTCATATTAATTCTCTAAAGGATGCATGATTTAAAAAAAAATAAAACTATCTACAGCCAAAGAAAGACCTCTTGGAATCTGATTATTGATTTACATTCTTCACTTTATTTCTTTGAATTTTGTATTATAAATATGATAAGTATCTTCACTCACATTGTGGGAAATATGGAAATTTGCATTCCTTTAAATAACTGCTATAACCTACATCAGACTATTTACTACTTGGAGAGGTGAGAAAGTGTTGTGAGGATGATTATTTAGTTAATAGTTAGAAGACCTAACAGGAAGGGCTGGAGAATTCCAAATGAAATGGGGAAGCAGGAAGTGTGGCTTGCTCTCTGAGACAGACTCCATGGTATTTGGGACAAGTTGCAACTGACCCTGGGAGACCTCAGATTTCCAGAGATCCTAAAGGAAGAATGACATCTACTTGTAGGAGATTTTGGTAGAGACTATTAATCCCAACCTGAGTTGCAGGTTAATTGGGGCTGGGTTAGCTCCCAGAATCTACCCACCTGAAGGAGTGCAGCTAGTGGTCCTGGAGGAGCTGCAACATCACTGGAGTGAGTCTGGACTCTGCTGTGAGGATACCCACTTCAGTCCTGTTATTCTCTGGGTCCTGTCTGGTTTAGGTCTCAATTGAGTGAAGGAAAGTCCCTCCCCTGACCCTGTAGTTTGCCCTTAGTCTGAAAAGTGTAGAAACCCCTATTCCCATCCTTTACCATAGTTCCCTTAATTAAAATCGTTATAAACTCTTGTCATTTGCCTGCTAGCTTCCATGGACCCCTTGTCTTGATGGTGCAGGGTGACAGTTAGGGCCTAACTGCCACTTCTGTTAACAGACATCTTAGCAGTTAAACCCAGTCTCCCTACCTTGTTTGGTCCTGCCTTCTGTCATTCCTGTCTCCCTCACACCCCAATGAGCCCACAAAATAATATTTTAGTTAACTCCCCTGGTTTTCCCGGTAATAAAAGGAAGGAAGTAAAGAATCTGAAACTCAAAATGTCAGAAAAGTTTGTCAAAAAATTGTTTCTATGTGTAATTTTTAAAAAATTCAATAAAAAACTAAAGGACAGATAGACCTTTCTTGTGGCTAATATAAATAAGTATCATAAAATGGCAACATTTTCCAAACTAGCTTATAAATTTAACACAATATCAATAGTTTATTTCATGTAATTAGATAATCATGACAAATTTGAAATGATCAAAAATACTAAGAATGAATATAAAGATGAATGAAAGAGAACTAGCATCACAATATGTTTTTAATAATATTTTTAAACTGTGATAATTGTAAAAGAGTAGAGGAAATAGATAAATGGAACACTCCAGCCAACTCAAAAATAAAGTCTAATGAATATGAGAGACCAGAGTTTGACACTCATATTTTTAAAAACTCCAAGAAATAGTCATTGTCCAATTAATAACTTTTAGGAAAATTGGATGTGACAAAAAGTGGGTTTGAATCCATATCTTACACTGTATACCTTAATAAATTCTAACTGGATCAGTGGTCTAATTTTTAAAATAATTAAAAAACTATAAAATATATTCATTTCAACTATAGAGAAAAGGGACAATCAAATAGAAGAAATCATGAAATATCAAATTGATGAATGTCATCATGCACTGATGAAAGAATTTTGCCGAACAGAAAGCAACATATTTAAAATCAAAAGGAAGAAATATTGGGAAAATAGTTTAAATAAATCAGATAAAATTTGAGCAAAACATATTAGGAACTGATATATATATATATGTGTGTGTGTGTGTGTACATATATATATATATATATAACTAATAATACAAACTCCCCAGTGGTTTAGAAATCAAAGAGCATAAACAATTTATAAAGGAAGAACTATTATATGTTAGAAAAATAGGAAAGACTTCCCAATAATCAATTAAGATATCACCATAGGCATATTGGAATGGCAAAACCATTCCCCAAAGTGATAAACTATAATGTTGATGGGCTTTTAGGGAAAGAGCACCATAATATATATTTTGGTCCTGGGTAAACTAGAACAAACAGTTTGGAAAGTAGTAATGCAATATGAAATAATTTATAAGTTCACACTGTAACAATTTTAAGATGTCAGAAGACCCTTCTGGGTAAAGATCTGGCTTTACTGTAACAGAAAAATCACATGGTCAGGGTTCACAGGTTTCCTCACAGTTCAAAACTTCAGACTCTGTTTTGTAAAAGACCCACACTTTTATAGTTAGTTTCCTATTTCTCCCCATCCTCCTCTCCTGCAAGAAGTCTTCAATATTTCTGGTATAGGATGTCCACTTCTCCTTCTGCTGCTTCTACTGCTCTCTTCAGGCTTATTCTGCCCCCATCTGGACCCACAGTTTAACTTTACTCCTTTCCAGTCCTGAGGCTGCTCCTTTTTGGACTTTGCTGTGCCTTTAGCCCCTGGGTGGGTGACCTTCTGCTTCCACTGTGAGCTGGCTTGCCTAAAGTACATTTTTGAATACAGAAATCATATTTATGATCATCATAGTAACTCATAATATGGTAACACATACACTTAATTAGCCACAAAAACACTTTGAAATTATAACTTGGGTATTATCCTGGAACTACAATCTTTTTTTTTAATAATTTTTATTTTTCAGAAAAGTTAACATGTTTACATGATTCATGCTCTTACTTTCTCTTCCACCTGACTTCCCTCCCCCCCCCATAGCCGATGCACATTTCCACTGGTTTTAACATGTGTCATTGATCAAGACCTATTTCCAAATTGTTGATAGTTGCATTGGTGTGGTTGTTTCGAGTCTACATCCCCAATCATGTCCGGCTCAACCCATGTGTTCAAGCAGTTGCTTTTCTTCTGTGTTTCTACTCCTGCAGTTCTTCCTCTGAATGTGGGTAGCATTCTTTACCATAAATCCCTCAGAAATGTCCTGGGTTATTGCATTGCTGCTAGTACAGAAGTCCATTACATTCGATTTTACCACAGTGTATTGGTCTCTGTGTACAATGTTCTTCTGGCTCTGCTCCTTTCGCTCTGCATATTCCTGGAGGTCTTTCCAGTTCACATGGAACTCCTCCAGTTTATTATTCCTTTGAGCACAATAGTATTCCATCACCAGCATATACCACAATTTGTTAAGCCATTCCCCAATTGAAGGACATACCCTCATTTTCCAGGTTTTTGCCACCACAAAAAGCGCAGCTATAAATATTTTTGTACAAGTCTGTTTATCTATGATCTCTTTGGGGTACAACCCCAACAATGGTATGGCTGGATCAAAGGGCAGGCATTCTTTTATAGCCCTTTGAGCATAGTTCCAAATTGCCATCCAGAATGGTTGGATCAGTTCACAACTCCACCAGCAATGCATTAATGCTGGGAATACATTCTTAATCTGGTTACATACACAGACTTTTGTCTGGAACTAAATTCTTACTATAAAATCATAGTCATAATTTTTTAAAAATCACACTCTAAGCATTGATTAAGCTGTTAATTATTTGGTTAAAATACTTTTTGAACTAATGATTGCAGTGTTGAATTCAACCCCAAAAAATCATAAAAAAGCTAATCTATACAAAAATATTTAGAAGACTTCTATTTGCAACAGAAAAAAACATGCATGTCCCACAAGTTAAAGTGTATAGATTATGGTATGTTCATTTAGTGGAATATTTCATTGCCATAAAATGGTAAATACTCACTATAGAAAGAAATACTGAAAGAAATATATGAATGAATTCAGCTTTAATAAATTCATAAACATTGACTAAAATAATATAGAAGAATAAAGAGGAAAAAGAGGAAGAAGGAAGAAAGAAAGCAAGGAAGGAAAGAAGGAAAGTTGAAGGTAGTATACAATTCTGATAGACCTCAAAAAGAACACAAAATAGGGGGCAGCTGGGTAGCTCAGTGGATTGAGAGTCAGGCCTGGAGATGGGAGTCCTAGATCCCTTTTTTGGTATTTTTTAGTGTTTCTTTTTACATTTAAAATAATAACTTCAATTCATAGTTTAAAAATTACAAAATGACAATGTTTTTTAAAAAATAACTGCCAGGTAGGAAGAACTCAGCCCTTAGGATCAAGGATTACAGACTTTGCCACTATGCCTCAGAAAAGGATAAGACCTTTGGAAGAAATCTAGTCCAAAACTTATTTCATAGATGAAGAACCTGATTCAGAGAGAGATAAAGTGACTTGTCCTGATGAGCTGTTCTATCACTTAAAAGATGAAATAATTTGAAAGTTGAGCATTTTTAAATAGTTATTTCAGAACTCAATACATGCCCAGATTATCAGGGTAGCTTGTATTTGTCCACTTCTTTCTGATTCCTGTTCCACTTGATTATGTCTGGTATAGGGAATGGGGTGAGGTAAAGGGGAAAGAATAGGAGGATGGAAAAGAAGGAAGGAAACAAACATTTATTAAGTCCATACTATATGCCAGACACTGTGCTAATCAGCTTACAAATATTATCTCATTTGATCCTTAACCTTGGAAGGTAAGGGCTATTATCCTCATTTTACAGTTGAGGAAATTGATGCAGGCAGAGGTTAAGTGACTTGCTTGGGATCTCACAACAATAATTGAGATTAGATTTGAACTCAGATCTTCTTGATATCAAGCCACACACCTAGAGGGAGGAAGAAACTAATACTTTGGGATAAACAAATCTATCAAATAAAATACAGTAGAGTAGAAGGAAGGACTGTATATGTACTGTATACGAATGATATTAGAAAATAAGTATTGTTTTATTAGTTTAGAGATAAAAAGTAGAGAAGCTGGCTTGAGGAAAAAATGGAGTTTCAAATAGAGCTGAGAGAGAGTATTAATTTCAACTGGTGGCAGTTATAACCATTATTCTATGACAGTTATACACTCTCGGTATGGCATTCCGGGAGGGGCTTCTGGCAGTCAACAGAGCCACACACAGCTGCTTTCTCTCTCGGGGCTAGAGAAGGTAACATCTTTGCCTCTCTCTATCTCAGTCTGAGTGAAAGACCTGAAGGAGTTTGGTGTTTTCTTTTCCAACTTAGGAAACACTATTCATTTATCTGTTACTGTCTATAGATTGGTTAAACTGTGAAAAGACCAAACAAAACCTGGTCTTTGATTTGGATTCTGAATCTGTTAAGGCTCAGAGTCCTAACCTGATTCTTGTGGAGATTCAACCAGTAAACCTTAATTATCTTTATAACTTAAAGGCAAAGTTAAGAGGTATTGTGGTTATGTTTATTTAGAATAGTATAAATTTAGTTAGTTATATTAGGGATGATTAGCGTAGCTTGTGAACCACAGGAGAAGCTGTTCCTTGTCAGACCTGAGAGTTTATTTGGGTGGAGTTAGAATACTTTAGAATTAGAAATCCTTTTTCTTTATATATATATATATATAGTTTATTTTTCATAAACTAGAGGCTCTTTAGCATTTCTTGCACCTGGCCCTGAAGGGAAGTTCATCTTTGAGCTTCACTTCACTTACCACTGAAGATACTTGATGCTACCACTTTTGATAGGAGATGAAACACCTAATTTATAGATTCATCAAATGTTAGAACATGGGATTTAGAGGCAGAAGGAAGCTTGGGTTGTTTATTGAATTACAAATCATCTAATCTAACCCTCTTATTTTTCTGAGGAAGAAACCAAGGTTGCAGGAGGTTTGAGAGGATTTATTTCTAGCATATTGGGTTATTTCTGTTTCTCAGTTTGGAATTAAAGGTTCAGAATGGTTCCTCAAACTTTCCTACTCATTTTTTTCCCTTTAGAAACTTCAAGGAATGTCCCACTCAAAGAATTTCAATTGCCAGTAGCCTCCTATTTTGTATAGCTGTATACATCTGTAATTCATCAGCTGACTCTTCCCTTCCCCCATAGTTTTATGGGACTTATGGTTTGGCCTATGAGACTCTATCAGTATCAGTGCCTGATCATTTTATATGTCAAGAGGAAAAAACTGACTTCGGAATCTGGGTTCTTGGTGGCATTGCAAGGAACAAAAGGTATATAACCAATTCAGTGGTCATTTCCTCTGCAGTACAAAGATTCTTTTGGGTTGTTGCACCCCCTTTTGGAATATTGGTAAAAGATTCAATTAGAAACTTCTGTGCTGAAATTGAGAAACTGGCTCTGGAAATAACCAAAGCCACTTCTCCAACATCTAAAGCTTTCTCTTTCCTCCAGGAGGAGATTGACTCCTTAGGAAAGACAATCCTACAGAACCACTTGGCTTTAGACATGCTCACATCTGCTTCAGTAAGAACCTGTGCCCTTATCAATCAATCTTGTGGTTCTTATGGAAACAGGTCAAGGCAAATTAGTGGTAACATCTGTGAACTGTAGCTGAAGTCCTGTATTGGAGGAAAAGCTGGGAAAGTGACCAGATATGAGATTGTCAACAATCAATCAAGGGATCAGGGAGGGAATTATGACTATGAGGGACTATTTCCCCATTGACACTTCACCAATTGGAGATGTCTTGAGATATGTAGGGGAGGGTTGGGCAGTGAGGGGATTCCAAATTACATTAATGGATTCCCATGGCAGGAGTTCAGGTCTATGGTTACTAAGTCATTTGACCAAATTAATTTATGTTGATCAATCAGTTCTTTTAACCAGAGAAAGTTAATTTGATACTCAAAATTCTGTCTCTCAGAATTTTTGATTATCACAGACTGATAAAACAATTTGCCCACAGTCATACAGTTAGCTTCTTGCAAAGTTACAAGAATCCAGGTCTTCTAAATCATATTACTCCTCCATCCCTCCCTTTTCCATTATACAATACTATTTCAAATACTGTTAACAAATTAAAGTTCCCACAGGATGAAGATAACATACTATTCCCAAATTATCTTATATTTATTTTGTATGTATTCAGTATTTATTATTACACGTACATGTTATCTTCCCTCCTGCACCCCACTTTTGCTTCTGACTTTCTGAACTTTGTCACCATGCCTCAGCTGTCATTTAGTGATATTTGGTGAACATTCTAAAAGGGAAGTGTTAATTGCAGAGAACAAGCATGGCTTAAGAACAGGTCATGAAAAACTAACCTCATTTCCTATTTTCACAAGATTATTAAACTCACAAATGAGAGGATTGAGTTTCCATTGATTTTAGCAAAGCTTTTGATAACCATATTTCATACTTTCCTCACTAAGCAATATGGACTATACAACGATATAATTAGATTTAGAACTAGTTGGATGTCAGGACTCAAATTGAACTTAATGTTTCAATACCAGTATAGTGGAAGGTCTCCAGCAGAGTGCCACCAGGGATCTGTGTTTGGTTCAGCGATGCATAAAATTTTAATCAATGACTTGGATAAAGGCAAATATAATCGTTCAGCTGATTTGCAATTGACACCAAATTGAGAGCAATAGCTAATACAGAAGGTGAAAATGTCTTGATCCAGAAGGATAATAGTAACAATTATTATTATTATAACTACGGCATTTACATAGCACTTACTATGTGCCTGGTACTATGCTAAGTGCTTAATAATTATCTCATTTGTTCTTCAAAACAACTCTCTGAGCTGGATGCTCTTATCATCCCTATTTTACAAATGAGGAAACTGAGATAAACAGAGGTTGTGGCTTGGCCAGGGTAACATAACTAGTATCTGAGATCAAATTTCAACTCACATCTTCATGACTTGAGGTTCTGTGCTCAATCCACTATACCATTGCTCTCTGAAGGGATTTCCAAGAATTCTTAACTAGAGGGTTCAAGAGATTTTTTTTGTTAAATTATATTTCAACATAATTGTTTACCTTTGTAATTCTGTAAATTATATTTTATGCATTCAAAGACATTATTCTGAAAAGAGACCCAAAATTTCCACCAAATAACCAAAGGGGTCCATCACACACACACACACACACACACACACCATACACATACATTAAGAACTCCTGGTTTAGAGTACTAGCTGAATCTTATTAGTTCAAATTCATTAGATATAAATGTAAAATCTTACACTTGGGGTAGAAAAACAAACCTCATGATATAAGATGTGGAAGTCAAGGATAAAGGCTTGTTCTGAAAAGGTTTTGATAGTCAGAGGATTAGTATGATATGATAGTGAACAATGCTGATGAGAGCTTGGATTGCATAAAAAGGCATAACTTCCTGTAACAGGGATATAATAATCCCACCATAATCTGAATTTGTCACACCTGATTGACTAGGTTAATAATCATGTCAAAAAGGAAAATGATGTGCCAGTTATGACCAAATCTTGATAAAGTCACGCTGGTTCTCTATACTTACCACTTCCCTTTCGGGAAGTTTACCACATATCTCTTTAATTATCCTTTCTAGAATATTTCTAGGAATTAAAGTCAAACTTACTCAGGAAAGAAATGGGACAGTAGCTAAATGGACTGGAAGAGTTAAGGGAAATTTTTCATTTAAGAGGGAAAAAAGAAACTGAAGGAATTAGAATAAACAATGAGGAAACAATGCTATCACTCTTTGCAGATGATATGGTATACCTGGAGAATCCTAAAGAATCAACTACAAAATTAGTTGAAATAATGAACAACTTCAGCAAAGTTGCAGGATATAAAATAAACCCATGTAAAGCAGCATTTCTATATATTACCATATCTTTAATTATATTAAAATGTAACAGCAAGAAACAGGAGAAATTCCATTTAAAATAATTATAGACAATAAAATATACTTGGCAGTCTGCCTGGCAAATAAACAAATGAACAATATATAACAATTGTGAGATACTTTTCACACAAATAAAGTCATATCTGAACAAAAAATATATTAATTGTTCATGGGTAGGCTGAAGCAAAATAATAAAAATGACAATCCTACCTAAATTAGTTTTCTAATTCAAAGTCATACCAATCAAACTACCAAATTATATTTTATAAAGCTAGAAAAAATAGCAAAATTAGTCTAGAACAAGTCAAGAATATAAAGGTGATCATTGAAAAATATGAAAGAAGATGGCCTAAACATACCAGATCTCAAATATTATATCAAACATACAAAGCTATAATCATAAAAGCAATCTCAATTTGGCATACAATATGCAGTTGATAATGACCACAATCATCTAGTGTTTGATCAACACAAATATCCTAGCTTTGTATACAGTAAATTACTATCTGACAAAAAAATGTTGTGAAAACTTGAAAGAACTTTGGCAGAAACTAGGCATAGACCAACACCTCACACCATATACCAAGAAAAAACAAATTAGGGGAACATGGAATATTTTACCTGTCAGATCTATGTATAAGAGAAGAAATTTATGATCAAACAAAACATAGAGAACATTATGAGATGTAAAATAGAAAACTTTGACCACATTAAATTTAAAAGATTTTGCACAAACAAAAACAATGCACAAATAAAACCAAATATTAAAAGAAATGAATGTGAGGAAAATGGTACATTAATGCACTGTTGTTGGAATTTTTAGTAACTGATCCACCTCCACAGAAAGAATTGATTGGAACCTGAATATAAGATGAAGCATAGTATTTTTTTTACTTTATTTGATGACTGCATTTTTCAGAAATTAAATCATACGGAAATATATTTTGCATGTCCACACATGTATAACATATATCAAATTGCTTACATTCTCAACAAGTAGAAAGGGTAGACAGGGAAGGAGAAACCTTGGAACTCAAAACTTTAAAAAAATAAATGTTAAAAATTATTTTTATATGTACTTGGGAAAAAATAAATTCTTAAGAAAAGAAAGTGAATTCTCTTCATTTGATAACCCTTTTTTAATTTTTTTATTTCTTAGAAAAATTTTCCATGGTTCCATGACTCATATTCTTTCTCTTCCCCCCACATCCCTCCTCCCCATAGTTGACACACAATTCCACTGGGTTTTATATTTGTCATTGATCAAGATCAGTGGTTCCCAAACTTTTTTGGCCTACCGCCCCCTTTCCAGAAAAAATATTACTTAGTGCCCACTGGAAATTGTGAAACTATTTATTGAACTCAAAATAAAATGTGTGGTCATCACTGCTTCCCTGGATCGCTGCAGCACCCACCAGGGGGTGGTAGCGCCTACTTTGGGAATCACTAATCAAGATCTATTTCCATATCATTGAGAGTTGCCCTGGGGTGGTTATTTAGAGTCTACATCCCAAATCATATCTCCATCAGCTCACGTGATCAAGCAGTTGTCTTTCTTCTGTGTTTCTACTCCTGTAATTCTTCCTCTGAATGTGGATAGCGTTCTTTCTCATAAGTCCCTCAGAATTATTCTGGATCATTGCATTGCTACTAGTAGAGAAGTCCATTATATTAGATTTTACCACAGTGTATCAGTCTCTGTGTTCAATGTTCTCCTGGTTCTGCTCCTTTCACTCTGCATCAATTCCTGGAGGTCATTCCAATCTGCATAGAATTCCTCCAGTTCATTATTCCTTTGAGCACAATAGTATTCCATCACCAGCAGATACCACAATTCCTTAAGCCAATCCCCAATTGATAAATGGGCAAGGGACATGAATAGGCAATTTTTTCAGATAAAGAAATCAAAACTATCACTAAGCACATGAAAAAGTGTTCTAAATCTCTTATAATTAAAGAAATGCATATCAAAACAACTCTGAAGTACCACCTCACACCTAGCAGATTAGCTAATAAGACAGCAAAGGAAAGTAATAAATGTTGGAGGGGATGTGGCAAAATTGGGACACTAATGCACTGCTGGTGGAATTTTGAATTGATCCAACCATTCTGGGCAGCAATTTGGAACTATGTCCAAAAGGTGCTAAACGACTGTCTACCCTTTGACCAGCCATACCACTGCTGGGTTTGTACCCTAAGGAGATCACAGGGAAAAGACATGTACAAAAATATTTATAGGCTCACTCTTTGTGGTGGCAAAAAAAAATGGAAAGCAAGGGTATGTACTTCAATTGGGGAATGACTGAAAAAAATTGTGGTATCTGCTGGTGATGGAATACTATTGTGCTCAGAGGAATAATGAACTGGAGGAATTCCATGTGAACTAGAACGACCTTCAGGAATTTATGCAGAGTGAAAGGAGCAGAACCAGGAGAACATTGTATACAGAGATTGATGGACTTCTCTACTAGCAGCAATGCAATGATCCAGGACAATCCTGAGGGACTTATGAAAAAGAATGCTATCTACATTCAGAGGAAGAACTGTGGGAGTAGAAACACAGAAGAAAAACAACTGCTTGATCACATGGGTTGATGGGGATATGATTTGGGATGTAGACTCTAAATGACCACCCCAGTGCAACTCTCAATGATATGGAAATAGGTCTTGATCAATGACACATGTAAAACCCAGTGGAATTGCACATCAGCTACATGGAGGGGGGGGGAGTTTGGGGGGAGAGAAAAAACATGAATCATGTAACCATGGAAAATTTTTCTAAAACATAAAAAAATAAAAATAAAATAAAATCATGACCAAAAAAAAAAAGCATTCCAAAAGGAATGCCTTGGTAGAAGTTAGATATTCTATAGTTCAAAAATAAACAATTCAACCCATAAAGTTGTTTGAACTTTCAATAAAAAACAACATAGTGGGGGGCAGCTGGGTAGCTCAGTGGATTGAGAGCCAGGCCTAGACAAGCGGTCCTAGGTTCAAATCCGGCCGCAGACACTTCCCAGCTGTGTGACCCTGGGCAAGTCACTTGACCCCCATTGCCCACCCTTACCACTCTTCCACTTAGGAGCCAATACACAGAAGTTAAGGATTTAAAAAAACAAAACAAAACAAAACATAGTATCAGTTTAGAAAGACAATTGACAAGAGAATCAAGTGGTGTGGATTTTAACCCTGGCTCTGCCACTGACCCATAACAGGATCTCAAACAATCCCCTTAACATTTTTCAGTCTGTTTACTTTTCTGTAAAATCAGGTTTTGGATGATGAATATGGAAATGTGTTTTGTATGATAGCATATGTATAACTAATTTCAAATTGCTTGTTATCTTAGAGTGGGGAGGGGAGGAAAGAAAGGAGAGAATTTGAAACTTAAAATGTTGGAAAATTAATGCCAGAAATTGTTTTTACACATAATTGGGAAAGAATAAAACATTACCAAAGGTGGGGGCGGAAACCCTTACCTCTGGTAAGTTAGAAGAGTAGAAGAAAGGACCATCAATGGAGAGAGAAGTCTGAAAAGAGTTACCTTACCCATAGTAAAGATATGTTTTCATTTAAAATTTTGTATTGTCAAAGAAATTGACAAAATGTTTTTTGAAAAGTTTTGAGATTGTGGTTTGCCAATAGAATTGGAGTGGCAAAGAATAGAGTAGAATGTGCTATGGAGGAGGAGGATAAACAAGACTAAATCTTTTTTAAAGAAGCCCCACCACCTTAGGGATTTCCAATCAAAACAGGAAATTCTGATATGACTAACCACAGAGAAAAATGTTTTCCAGACAAAGTTCATTTTTAAATTTTCTCTTAATATTTTATTCCCTCCTCCATTATATGTAAAAAAATTTAACAACTAGGTTTTTTTTTGAGTTCCAAATTCTCTCCCTCCCTTCCCTGAGAGGGTATGCAATATGATGAAGATTTTACATGAGCAGTCATATAAAATATTTTTATGTATTTTGTGGAAAAACTTAAATAAGTAAAAACCACAAACTAAATAAAATGAAATATAGTATGCTTTGGTCTGCATTCAGACTCCATCAATTCTTTCTCAGATGGTAGATGGCATTTTTTTTATCATGAGTCCTTTGGGATTTTCTTAATTTATTCTATTGCTGAGAATAGCTAAGCCTTTCACAGTTCTGTTCATCATAAAATATTGTTGTTACTATGTACAATGTTTTGTTTCTGCTCGCTTCACTCTGAATCAGTTTGTGCAAGTCTTTCTAGGTTTTTTCTGAAATCATTCTGCTCATCATTTCTTATAGCACAATAGTATTCCATTACAATAATATATTATAACTAGTTAATTCATTCCCCAACTGATGATGGGCATGCCTTCAAACAAACTTGTCTTCATGTTTGTTTTAGAACTCCTATAATCCCAAGACTTGCAAAAAAAAGAAAAAAACAATACCTCATACATAGCCTTTTCTCTATAAAGTGTCATTCACTAGCTATGTACTTTATGTGAACCCAAAAAATTATAAAAACCCAATCTGTACCCTGCAAAGCTTAAGCTACTGCTATGCGAAATAATTTGACTCCTAACCTATTTTAGTAGACCCCTGCCCATCTTAAATCAAAAATTTTATCCCTGATTAGTTCTAATAAATATTATCTAGTGTAATGTGATTCCATAGGAATTGTGATCAGTTACTTGTTAACAAACAGTAATTAGAAGCTGCTCTGGTTATAGTTAGTTCATAGTTTAATGATTATTAAAAAAAAGAATCTTTTTCCCAGGAGTTTTATATCAGACTTCAACTTAGTCAACATGATTTGAAGGGAATCAACTTGAGTTGAAAAGGGGCCTCCCCCAAAATATCCCAAGCCCCTTTGAAGAGTTTTATGATACAGTAAATTTAAATATGGGTAAAAAACCCTTCTGCCCAAAATTGCTTCCCTTGTGACCGTTGATAGTCAAGCTGAACCACCTAACAAAAAACTAAAGTGGGAAAGTGGGTCCATTGATAAAGCAGAAGTGATAATAAAGTAGGTGGAAAAAGTGGGGTGGATTAGTTGATTGTTACATTTCCACCTACTATTTGGTAACAATGTGACCAAAAGGTGTATGTAGAGTTTGGAGCTCACCACTGAAATCAGTCACTGATGCCTGGACTGACCAAAGGATGGGACTGAGCACTGAAGGGAATAAAAGCTGTATTATGGAGAAAGTAGGATTATTGGATCATGAGGAAGGTCTGGGGTCCTATTTGTTGGAGGAGCCCAAGTCTCTCTAACAAATAGTTATTGGTTCAGATCTCTGCCTCAGTTGTGGACTGGACAAATTTCTAGTGTTACCCTACCAAGAAGCAATCTTCCTTAGCAAACTAATATGTTTATTTTCCTTTCACTTTGATCACTCACTTTATATGAACTTTACACATGTGACCCTAATGGTAGGTGAGATTCTACTCTGTGCTCCCAGGGAATCCAGGCTAAGAAATTTCCCAACAGGGATAAGAATTGAGTAAACTGCACTGGAATTGGACTGAAGAGGAATGCAAGTGAGTAGAATAGGGGCAAAATTCAGAGTATTGAGGGCATGCTTCTTATGCCCAAGACCATGAAACTATATTATTGGAATTGAAAGACTAGTATCACAGGAGGTAGATTGTCATAGGACATTCTTCCAATAGAAGACTCACAGAATTAGCACAATGATGTTTTGGGCTATACCTCCATAAGTTTTCTTACCCATGTGGCATTTGGTCCTAGTTTGAAGTTATTAATATACTTCCATGTTAGGAGAATTAGGAAGGGTTGAATGGGTTACCTTATCACATACCTACCTTCTGGGTTGGTTCATTACCTCTCATTCCATATAAATTTCATCTCCTGTTTTCAGGACCTGACTTTAGCACCTACCAGCAGAGCTATACACAAAGTCTCATGGCTCAGATTTGACAATTCTCTTGATGCAGCTTCCCTAAATCCTTGGTGCTGCTTTCTCCCTCTATGCAACCTGACTTCACATATTCAAACAACTCTCATACTTGGTGGGTACTTGAGACCTCATGATAGTGCCACATTTCATACCAACAACAAATTTGAATTAGGACTTTGCTAGGGTTAGAGCAACACCAAGTTATGAGGGGCTAGTCCTTCTACGCAACAGAAAAGTGGCAAAAATATACAATAAATAAAAAAAGCTCTGATTGTAGAGAAAGGAAGAAGAGTAAGTGTTGAGGGAAAAGATCCAATAGTTTTATCTTTTTTTCTGAATGTAGTATCCTGATAGTACAGATGAAAAATAAAGTATTAAAGAAAACAATCTGCATCAAAGCCATTTTTAGACACTGGAAAACTGAAGAGAAAAAATGTAACCATTTGCTTTGGCTGCATAAAAGTCTTACTAATTACAGCCATTTCCATGAACTGCTTCTCATTTATGCCTAATTGCCATGTAGAACAATAGCAATTAGCCATATCATCAAATATATGCCAGATTAACTTTGTTGGGAGTTTAATTTGACTATAGCATTAAATGTTCATCTATGTTCAGGATTCCTTGTTTGCTACTTATGCACCATGGTAGTCTAGCATTCATAGTCCATTGCAGAGGAATAATTTTCAATATTTATCTTATTAAAAAAGCATTCTAATAATCCCATATCAGAAAAAGAAATTGAACAAGCCATCAAAGAACTCCCTAAGAAAAAATCCCCAGGACCAGATGGATTCACAAGTGAATTCTATCAAATCTTCAAAGAACAACTAATCCCAATACTATACAAAACTATTTGACATAATAAGCAAAGAAGAAGTTCTACCAAACTCCTTTTATGACACAAATATGGTACTGATTCCAAAGCCAGGTAGATCAAAAACAGAGAAAGAAAACTACAGACCAATCTCCTTAAGGAATATAGATGCAAAAATCTTAAACAGAATACTAGCAAAAAGATTCCAGCAGGTGATCATGAGGGTTATTCATTATGATCAGGTCGGATCAGGAATGCAAGGATGCTTCGATATTAGGAAAACCATCCACATAACTGACCATATCAACAAGCAAAACAACAAAAACTACATGATCATCTCAATAGATGCTGAAAAAGCCTTTGACAAAATACAACACCCATTCCTATTGAAAATACGAGAAAGTATAGGAATAAAAGGGCCTTTCCTAAAAAGAATAAGTGTTATTTATCTAAAACCATCAACAAACATCATCTGCAATGGGGATAAATCAGAAGCATTCCCAATAAGATCAGGAGTGAAACAAGGATGACCATTATCACCTCTATTATTTAATATTGTACTAGAAACACTAGCAGTAGCAATTAGAGAAGAAAAAGAAATTGAAAGTATTAAAATAGGCAGTGAGGAGACCAAGCTATCACTTTTCAGATGATATGATGGTCTACTTAAAAAATCCTAGAGAATCAACTAAAAAGTTAGTGGAAATAATCAACAACTTCAGCAAAGTTGCAGGATACAAAATAAATGCACATAAATCATCAGCATTTCTATATATTTCTAACACATCACAGCAGGAAGAGTTATAAAGAGAAATTCCATTTAAAATCAGCCTAGACAATATAAAATACTTAGGAATCTATCTGATAAGACAAACACAGGAATTACATGAACACAAGTATGAAACCCTTTCCACACAATTAAAACTAGATCTAAACAATTGGAAAAACATTGAGTGCTCATGGGTAGGATGAGGTAACATAATAAAAAATGACCATCCTACCCAAATTAATTTACTTATTTAGTGCTATACCTATCAAACTAACAAAAAATATTTTTATTGAATTAGAAAAACTATAACAAAGTTTATTTGGAAGAACAAAAGACCAAGAATATCAAGGGAAATAATGGAAAAAAATATGAAGGAAGGTGGCCTACCAGCACCAGATCATCAACTGTACTATAAAGCAGTAGTCATCAAAACAATAGGGTACTTGGCTAAGAGTCAGAAGGGAGGATCAATGGAATAGACTTGGGGTGAGCAACCTCAGCAAGACAGTCTACAATAAACCCAAAGAACACAGCTTTTGGGACAAAAACCCACTATTTGCCAAAAACTACTGGGAAAATTAGAAAATAATATAGGAAAGATTGGATCTAGACCAACATCTCACACCCTATACCAAGATAAACTCAGAATGGGTTAATGACTTGAATATAAAGAAGGAAACTATAAGTAAATTAGGTGAACACAGAATAGTATATTTGTCATATTTCTGGGAAAGTAAAGATTTTAAAACCAAGCAAGAGTTAGAAAAAATTACAAAATGTAATGTAAATAATTTTGATTATATTAAATTAAAAAGGTTTTATACAGACAAAACCAATGCTACCAAAATTAGAAGGGAAGCAACAAATTGGGAAAAAATCTTTATAACAAAAAACTCAGACAAAGGTCTAATTACTCAAGTATATGAGGAGCTAAATCAATTGTATAAAAAATCAAGCCATTCCCCAATTGATAAATGGGCAAGAGACATGAATAGGCAATTTTCAGATAAAGAAATCAAAAGTATCAATAAGCACATGAGAAAGTGTTCTAAATCTCTAATAATTAGAGAAATGCAAATCAAAACAACTCTGAGGTATCACCTTACACCTATCAGATTGGCTAAAATGAAAGCAGGGGAGAATAATGAATGTTGGAGGGGATGTGGCAAAATTAGGACATTAATGCATTGCTAGTGGAGTTGTGAATTGATCCAATCATTCTCTATGGCAATTTGAAACTATGCCCAAAGGGCTTTAAAAGACTATCTGCCTTTTGATCCAAGCATAGCACTGCTTGGTTTATACCCCAATGAAATAATAAGGAAAACGACTTGTACAAAAATATTTATAGCCATGCTCTTTGTGGTGGGAAAAAATGAAAAAGGGGTCCATGGATTGGAGAATGGCTGAACAAATTGTTTTATCTGTTGGTGATGGAATACTATTGTGATCAAAGGAATAATAAACTGGAGGAATTCAATGTGAACTGAAATGACCTCTAGGAATTGATGCAGAGTGAAAGGAACAGATCCAGGACAACATTGTACACAGAGACTGATACACTGTGGTACAATCAACATAACAGACTTCTCTACTTGCAGCAATACAAGAATCCAGAGCAAGGCTGAATGACTTATGAGAAAGAAAACTAGGCACATTCAGAGGAAGAACTGTGGGAGGAGAAACAGAAGAATAACAACTGCTTGAACACATGGACTGATGGGGATATTATTGGGGAGGTAGACACTAAAAGATAACTCTAGTCCAACTATCAATAATATGGAATTAGGTCTTAATCAATGATACATTTAAAACCCAGTGGAATTGTGCTTCAGCTAAGGGGGGTTAGGAGGGTTTAGGAGAGAGGGGAAGAACATAAACATGTAACTATGGAAAAATATTCAAAATAAAAATTTTGTAAATAAAAATTTTAAAAAGTTTAAAAAAGCATTCTAGGGCAAAGAGATAATAGAATAGAACTCTAACAAGCTTTGAAGTTAGTTATGTGTGGTAAACATTTAACAACCAGCTTTCCCCAAAAAAATGGATCAAAAAATGGGCTGGTACATATACCCTCTCATTCTTCTACTAGTGGGTCCCTTTCAGCTCTGGACCCACACAGTAAATTTTGGAGGAACCTGGCACTGAAAAAGTAAGTAGAAGCACTTTTTCCTCAAATCTCTGATTCTTTACACCTTTACCCTCAAGTCCTGGTCCAGGACCTATATCAATCTCTGTCTCTCTATAAATACATAGACATATATAATAAGGGGTAGGGACTAGAGTTATGATTTCTTTTTTTTTAACTTTCATTGTCATTTTGTTTTTACATTACAAATATTTCCAGGTTCCTCCCATACTGAGAAGAGTTCTCTCATAATAAAGTAAATTAAGCAAAATAAATAAGATAGTGATCTTCCAAAAGTATCTGCAACATTCCATTCCATTGTAATAGCCACCTCCCAGCCTCCTATTTTTAGGTTTTTTTTTTTATTAAGAGAAATACTTTTTCTCACCCATCCAATCCATCCTCCAATGGGGAAAAGCATGCATAGTCAGGAAATTGGGGTGGGGGGAAATAATTGCATTGAGTTTCTCATGAGTCTCATTTCTTAGCTACAAAGAGAACTAAGTCAAATATGTAAGAATATGAACTATTCCCCAGTTAATAAATGGGCAAAGGAGATGAACAGGCAGTTTTCTAGGGAAGAAATCCAAGATATCAATAGTCATATAAAATATATTCTAAATCACTAGTAATTAATGAATTATAAGATAAAACAATTCTAAAATACTACTTTATACATCATGTTGGAAAAGTTGACCCCAATAAAGGAAAAATGGCAAAAGCTGGTGAGATTGTGGAAAAAAATAACATATACAAAAATATTTATCACAACTCTTTTTGTGATGGCTGAATAAGATACAGATATGAATGTAATGAAATATTATTGTGCTATAAGACATAAGAAAAGGAATAGTTTCAGAGAAATATGGGAAGATTATACAAAGTGAAGTGAGCAAAACCAGAACAATTTTTATAACAAAAGTATTATAATGGCAAAAAAAGACTTTTGAATTTGGATCAAGACAATAATCACAATCTGAGAAGACTTGTGATGATATATACTATCCATCTCCTGATAGACTGAATTCACATTGATGGAAGCAGGGATGATTCTAAGACTTTTTTGCCATCATTAATGTGGGAATTTGTTTTTTGTTTATTTGTTTGTTTTATTTAGAGTATTTTTCCATGGTTATGTAATTCATATTTCTTTCCTTCCCTCCTTCCTCCTCCACTCCATAGCCAATAAGCAATTCAACTGGGTTTTATATGCATCATCGATCAAGACCTATTTCCATATTATTAATATTTGCTGTGGAGTGATCATTTAGAATTTAGAGTAAAATTCCTATGGATTTTAAAAATTAATATTCAATAACTAAATATATTTTTATAAAGTTTTATTAATAATAAACTAACATAAAAAGCTAACTAAAAAGGTACTAACCAGCCTGCTCCCAAGAGCAAAAGAGGAAGAGGGAGGAGCTACAGAACTTATAAAACAATAATGTGACCATGCAAACATGGAGGCACAGGAGAAATTAAAGAGAATTTGGGGAAATATTAAGGGACTTAAGGGGGGTTCAAAATCTCCAAAACACTCCCCTGGGTCCCCCCAAGATTCAGCTCAAATTTCATCTTCTGTAGGAGGCATTTCTCTATTCTCATCCTTATCATCTCACTTTCCTCTGAGATCTACTCTGTATAAGTCTTGGATATCTCTATGTATTTTCATATTGTCTCTCTCATTAGAATGTGAATTCCCTGAAGGCAGGAATGGTGTTTATGCCTTTATTTGTATTCCCAACATAGACATGTACCACATATCTTAACTCTGAAAGTCAACTTTAAGTTTGTTTTCCTAAAACAGTAGGTTTAATTTGTTTATTTTACATAATCTGTTCATATTGTTTATAATATCTAATTCCAATGTTCAAAATAAATGTATTTTCAAATGTCTTTAAAGCCATCTTGAATATCATCTAAAACTTTGTTTTTAAAAATGTTGGGAAGATGCTTCCAAGAAGAAAATTATGTTACCTGATTACATTGCCCAGGGTGGTTAAACTTAAGTTAACACATGGCCCTTCTCTCAATCTATCTCCTTCAGATCCAGAGGATTTTTGCCTTTCACTACCTGCTAAATCCACCAAATTAATAATAGATTGCTTGGTGAGGTCTCCATCGAGAAAAAACTATTTAAAAAATGAAGCATCACATTACTTAAAAATTGTAGAAGGTCATACATTAAGTCGATCAAACTTTCCACAAAAACAGACCATGAAAAATATTGCTTCCAAGTGAATCTAGGATCTGAAAGAAGAAAAGGAAATTGTCAGTGTGTATGAAAATACTTGATTAATCTTAAAAATGAAAACTGAAAAACAAAACAAGGTGACACATGTTTTCCACCCTGGAACTGACATTCCACAACTTCCACAATATTTAATGGAAAAAAACATTAATCCAATCATATCCCCATCAATCCACGTGATTAAGGAAATGTTTTTCTTCTGTGTTTCTACTCCCACAGTTCTTTTTCTGGAGGTGGATAATGTTCTTTCTCATAAGTCCCTCAGAATTGTCCTGTACCATTGCACTGCTGCCGGTAGAGAACTCCATTACATTCAATTGTGCCATGGTGTATCAGTCTCTGTGTACAGTGTACTCCTGATTCTGCTCCCTTTGCTCTGCATCAATTCGTGGAGGTCATTCCAGTTCACATGGAATTTTTCCAGTTCATTATTCCTTTGAGCACAATAGTATTCCATCACCAACAGATACCACAATTTGTTTAGCCATTCTCCAATCCATGGACACCCCCTCATTTTTCATTTTTTCCCACCACAAAGAGCATGGCTATAAATATTTTTGTACAAGTTTTTTCCTTATTATCTCTTTGGAGTACAAACCCAGAAGTGGTATGCCTGGATCAAAGGGCAGGCCATCATTTAAAGCCCTTTGAGCATAATTCCAAATTGACTTTCAGAATGGTTGGATCAGGAATTTATTTTTTTTTACTAGATATATTTGTAATGAGTTTTGTTTGTCTTGCTTTCTCAATGGTGGGAGGAGAGAGGTATGGGACAGAAAGAACTTGAAATTGAAAATAAAATTATTTTTTCCTTTTTTCATTAGTATTGAGCACTCTCAAGGCAAAGAAACCTTCTCTACTAATGCAACTTGGAAGCTACTCTCTAATTTCGTCAAAGAGAATTCTTTGAGACACTAACAGGTCATCTTTTTCCCAGGGTCACATAGTCAATATGTCCAGTTAGTATTTCAGCTCCCCTTTTTCCTAAATCCAGGTCAAGCTCTCTATCACTATAGCATTCGGTCAATGTTATTGCATGTATCTAGTTCTGTTTGGGGGGGGGGGAGAAGCTAGGTAGCATGTCTTTTGAAATTTTTGAAATAAATAAGTCTTGGTATTAAATTATTAATTGACCAGTCAAGACAAATCAATTTGGTTAAATGATTCTCTTGGTAACCAGAAGACCCCAATTCCCCCAACACAGATTCATAAATACAATTTGGGAGCTCAACTCTCAGCTCTCCCCTAAACATCTAAAACATCTCTAATTGGTGTATAGCCAATAGAGAGGTAGGTGGTCCTTCAAAGCTCTCAGCCCCTCCCAACCCCTTAAGTGATGGTTGACTGTCACATGCTTAGAACTATGCCCCCAATGCCTTAAAGGAGAAATCAACTTTTGCCCTGTTAAGAGTCTCCTTCTCTAATATTCCTTAATGGAAGGGAGATTCAAGAACTCTATTTTGTGACTTGTAGGTGTACCTGGCCTAAAATAGTTCTTATTTACTTGGCAAGATAGAACCCAATAATCGCTCTTTTCTATCAGTCCCTGGATAGAAGATTCTCCAAAGTGGAGGTATTCCTTCAATTCCTTAGGAACACCAGAATGAATATAGAGGTTGAGAGGCATATCTGAGCCTTAATAAAATAAAAAGAATTCAATATAACATAAATATATTCTCTCACTGGTGCTATGGATAGAGCATTACAAAAAGTACCATATTGGTATATGTTTATATGTATCTGTGTATATATGTACATTTGTACACATATGTGCACACATATAAAACTTTTATATGTGTATGTATTTATAACTTTTTCCTCTCCCTTTGGATACAGGCCTAGCAGTATGATAGCTGAATCAAAAGTTATTGTTTAGTAACCTTTTGTACATAATTCAAAGTGCTTTCAAAGATGTTTAGGTCCATTCATAGTTGCATGAACTGTGCATCAATATACCTATTTTCCTACAACCCCTCCAATATTTATCATTTTTCCTTTTTTTCATTTTTGTCATTCTGAAGGGCATGTGGAAGATACTTTTAATTAATATAAATGACATTCCTCTAACTTTTAATGATTTTGGAGCACTTTTTTATGATTATTGATAGCCAGATTTTAAATCATGTCAAATTAAATCAACCAACACTTATTAAGCACTTGCTGTGTACCAGGCACTATGCTAAGTTCTGGGATTGCAAAAATAAGCAAAAAGACAGTTTCTCATCTCAAGGAGATTACATTATAATGGAAGAAAAGAGAAAATAAAAACAGAGCTGAAAAGGGTGAGGAAAGAGAAGAAGTACCAAAAAGGATTCAAGGTGGAGAAAGTCAAATGAGTTAGATGTAGAACTGGGAGAGTAATGAAGATATGGTTGATTTGGACAGTTCTTTAAGTGGAAGTTGTGGGAAGAACTTATCAATCAGAAGAGGATGGATGGCAAGAATGAATATTCAGGGTGAAAAGGCTACTGTGATATAATCTAGCAAGAGAAAATCTAGCAAGTCAAAGGTGGAACCCAGAAAGGAATAAAGGCATAGCTCTTCTGCGTATTTTCTTCTGTTGAGAACTACTTCTTTATAGAGTTAAACTACTTATGAATTGGGGAATGATTCTTATCTTTATAAATATGCATCTGTTCCTTTTATAGCTTGGAAACAAGATCTTTAAGAGAGAAAACTTAAAAAGATAGTTCCCAATTCCCTCAGTTAACTGTAATCTTAGCTATATTGGATTTCTTTGTGCAAAAACCTTTTAATTTTATATAAAATCAAAATTATTCATTTTATTTTCCATGATCTTCTCTATTCCTAGTTTGCTCACAAATTTTTCACTTACGCACAAATCTAATATCTTCCTTGTTTCTCTAATTTCATATCTAAATCACATATTCTATCAGAGTTTATATTGGTATAAAAGGTGAGATATTGGTCATATTTCTTCTATATTTCTTTCCAATTTCCCTTAGTTTTTAATCAAACAGTGAGTTTTTATCCCAGTAGACTGAGTCTTTCTATTGTATATTGGATTTACTAAATTCCTTTGTTTCTGTATCATTGTGTACCTAATCTTTTCCTCTGAGTAAACTATGTTTTCTGTCAAGATCTTTTTTTTCCATTTTTAAATATTTTTTCCAGATTACATGTAGATACAATTTTAGTAATCATGTTCTGAAATTTTATGATCCATGCTTCCTCCTTCTCTCCTATCATCCATCTTTCCTGAGAAAACAGGTCATATGATATAGGTTGTATATGTACTATCTTGTAATACATAATTCCATGTCATATTGCTTGCACTAGAGAAAAATTCATGGAAGAAATAAAGTGAAGAATGGAATTCTTCAATCTGAATTGAGATTCATGAGTTCTTTGTATGGTGGTAGGTGGTCTTTATTATCATTTGTCCCTTTGGAGTTGTCCTGGATCCATTTATTTCTGATAATAGTTGTCATTCAGAGTTGATCATCATATATTATTGCTATTACTGTGTATAACATTCTCCTGGTCCCTCCTCACTTTGCTTTGCAGCATTTCACCTAAGTCTTTCCATGTTTTGGGGGGAATCGTTTTGTTTGTCATTTCTTATGGCACAATAGTATTCCATTACAATCAATATGACTCGTTCAGCCATTGCTCAATTGATGGATGTCTCTTTAGTTTCTAGTTCTTTGCCACTACAGAAAGAGCTGCTATAAATATTTTTGTATAAGCAGGTCATCTTTCCCTGTCTTTGACTCTCAGGGATACAGACCTAATATTGGCATTACTGGGTCTAAGGGTATGCAGTCTTATGGCCTTTTTGGCATAGCTCCAAATTACTCTCCAGAATACTCATTATCTGTTCGCAGTGCCACCCATAGTGTATTAGGGTTCCAATTTTCTCACATCACCTCCAATATATATCATTTTCCTTTTTTGTCATTTTAGCCAGTATAACAGTTGTACAGTGGTACCTTAGATTTTTTCATTTGCACTTCCCTAATTAATAGTGATTTGGAGCATTTTTAAAATTTTTTTAAATTTTTATTTAGAATATTTTTCCATGGTTACATGATTCATGATGCCCCACCCCACCCCCGCTTTCCCCTCAGCTCTCCCAAAGCCAACAAGCACTTCCACTGGGTTATATGTGTATCATTGTTCAAAACCTATTTCCATGCTATTCATATTGGCAGTAGAGTGATTCCTTTAATATCAAAACCCTAATCACATCCCTATCATACTACGTGGTTGATCGTATAATTTTTAATGCATTTCTGGTTCCACAGTTCTTTCTCTGGATGTAGATAGCATTCTTTTTCCTAAATTCCTCTGGATTGTCCTGGGTCATTGAATTGCTACTGGTAGAAAAGTCCATTACATTCAACTGTGCCATAATGTATCAGTCTCTGTGTACAATGTACTCCTGGTTCAACTCCTTTCATTCTGTATCAATTCCTGGAGGTCTTTCCAGTTCACATGGAATTCCTCCACTTCTTTATTCCTGTCAGCACAATAATATTCCATCACCAACATATACCACAATTTATTCAGCCATTCCCCAATTAATGGACACCCCCTCAGGTTCCAATTTTTTGCCACCACAAAGAGTGTGGCTATGAATATTTTTGTACAAGTCTTTTTCCTTATTATTTCTTTGGGGTACAAACCCAGCAGTGGTATGGCTAGATCAAAGGGCAAGCATTCATTTAAAGCCCTTTGTGCATAGTTCCAAATTGCCATCCAGAATGTCTGGACCAATTCACAATTCTACCAGCAGTATATTAATGTCCTAATTTTGCCACATCCCCTCCAACATGTATAAGTTTCCTTTGTTGTCATATTGGTCAATCTGCTAGGTGTGAGGTGGTACCTCTGAGTTGTTTTAATTTGCATTTCTCTAATCATGAGGGATTTAGAACACTTTTCATGTGCTTATTGATAATTTTTATTTCATCATGTGAAAACTGCCTATTGTATATGCAGAAATGAGTAGCCATCTTCCTGGGGGTGCAAGTTGGCAGTTGCCACTTTGGAACTGTTGTGAGGAGGATTACTTAATTATTATTTAGGAGACCTAGCAGGAAGGGCTAGAGAATTCTAAATAGAATGGGGAAGCAGGAAGTGTGCCTCTCTCTCTCTCTGAGATGGACTCCATGGTGGTTGGGACAAGTTGTAACTGACCCTGGGAGACCTCAGAGGAAGTGGAATTTGTACCCTGGTTCCCTAGGATCCTGAAGGAAGATTGTCATCTACTTGTGGGAGATTTTGGTAGAGACTATTAATCCCAACCTGAGTTGCAGGTTAACTTGGGCTGGGTTAGCTCCCAGAATCTACCCATCTGAAAGAGTTATCTCCCCTGGTTTTACCCATAAGAGAACACAGAACCTTGCAGAGGACACAGGGGTGTGTGCCAGGGTGACAGTTAAGGAGAGAGTATGAAAGGGGATCCTCAAACCCCTGGGAACTTCACTTCTCTGACTCACCTGGAGGGTTAGGGAGGAAGGGATTGGGCCCCAGGGTAGTTTGAGAGTGAGTTTCTTCTAGGCAGGTAGAGACTAATTCCATTATTAGCCAAGTATTCAATACCTCCTTGGCATAGACAACATCCTTACATTACCAGCTAGTGGAAACAGCTACTACCAAGAACAGCAGCATCTGACCCAGAGGCTTGCCAAGGGTTTCCTTCACTCAACCTTCCTACCCTTTTACCTTCCCTCTGTTTGATAATAAATAAACCCTGGTTAATCCTAAACCTAAACAATCTTGGAGCTTTGCTTACCTTACCATCAACCATCTAATCATTAGCAGTCAGATCCAGTTTACAACTTTAGTTGAGCAAGCCTTTCCAAGCCAGTTTATCATCTTCAATTCAAGGTTTCAGGAAGTCTCAATCTGCTTCCTGGAAACATTTCTAACTGTCTGGCTGGGGCCTAGGCAGATGCTGATGATAGAATATGAAAGGGAAGGACTCCCAACCCATGGCTATATGTGAGTTAGATAACCTCCCATGCCAGCATGGTCAGGTCTCCTTTAAGTCTAAGATTCTCTGCCACAGCCCCAGGGGCTTGGAACCAATCCAGCCAGACAGTTAGAAATGTTTCCAGGACACAGATTGAGACTTCTTGAAATCAGCCCCCATCAACCCAGATTACCTTGGGCTGGGACTCCAGACTTCTCCACAGGTTTCTAATTTCAAGGGGTGTTAGTTGGCTTAGACAACTAATTGCCCCGCAGGATCTCAGGGTCTGACTTAGTTTGAATTAAGTTTGGAACCTGTGAGAGCAGATGTGTGGGGCAGTGAGAGGTGTGGCTTGCTCCTGACTTGCTCTTCACTAGCTGCTTTGCCTCCTGCTAGCTCTGCTCCCCTCTCACCTCAGTTCCCCAGATGATCTCTGTTTACCTTTTGGGGTTTGGGGTTTTTAATTTTTGAAGGTTGTTACCCTCTGTCTCCTTTGGTTCTTTCACTCCTATATTCATTTTGTGGTGATATTTTACTCCTGGTCAAAGATGATTTTCTTGGTGAAATGGCAAGCTGCTGCCCTAGTTACTCTTCCATCTTGGCTCCTGGAGCATTTTTTAATATGACTAAAGATAGTTTTAATTTCTTCATCTGAGAATGACCTGTTCATATTCTTTGACCATTTATCAATTGTGGAATGCTTTGTATTCATAGAAATTTGACTCAGTTCTCTATACAGTTGAGAAATGAGGCCTTTGACAGAGATGCTTGGTATAAAGAATTGTCCCCAATTTGTTATTTCCTTTCTAATATTGGTGATATTGGTTTTATTTGTATAAAATGTTTTTAACTGAATATAGTCAAAGTTTTCTATTTTACATCTCATAATGTTCTCTATGTCTTGTTTGGTGACAAATTCTTTCCTTATCCATAGTTCAGAGGGGTATACTATTTTGTACTCCCCCAATTCTTTTATGATATTTTTCTTTATTTCTAAACCATGTTTCCATTTTTACTTTACCTTAGTATATGGCATGAGATGTTAGTCTATGCCAAGTTTCTGCCATACTGTTTTTCAATTTTCCCAGCAATTTTTGTCAAATAGTGAGTTCTTACAGAAACCTGGAACTTTGGGTTTGTCAGACACCAGGCTACTATGGTCATTTAATATGGTCAATATTACATGTTGAGTACCTACTGTATTTATTGGTCAATACTAGATAGTTTTGATGTTCATCCCTTTGTAATATAGTTTGAGATTCAGTACAGCGAGGCCACCTTGCTTCACTTTTTTTTCATTAATTCCCTTGATATTTTCGGTCTTTTGTTTTTCCACACAAATCTTGTTATTATTTATTCTAGTTCTATGAAATAATTTTTGAATAGTTTGATTGGCATAACCCTGAATAGGTAAATTAATTTAGAGAGAACTGTCATTTTTATTATATTGATTTGGCCTACCCATGAGCAATTAATATTTTTCTTCTTTTTTAAAAAATAAACCCTTACTTTCTATCTTAGAAGACATACAAGTATCAGTTCCAAGACAGAAGGGTGATAAAAGCTAGGCAATTAGGTTTAAGTGACTTGCCCAGGGTCATACAGTGACTTAACAAGTGCTAATCAAGGGTGCCAAACACAACAAGGACAACACCCACAACCCCACAAGTAATAGGACTAACAAGATACACTGGAAACTCACACAAGGGATGTGGAGAATGGGTAGTCACAGAGTAAACACACAAGTTGGATAACTGTCAGTTGACAATTTAATGGTCTACCACACTAGCCAGGGAAACTAGGTCTGGACAGGTAACTCAATGTGGGCTCTTGTTGGAGTAAACACAGGAAGTATATGGAAAACAGTTTAATGGTAAGTTTAAGGGGTGGTGATAAGGGAAAAGGTCTCACTAGATCTAATCAACTATGGATGAACTCAGTGGGCTGGTAGGTGGGACACTTTAACACTAACTCAGGCTGTTGGGACAAACCTGGCTGGTCAGAAGGGGTAAAGAATTTCTCACTGATGAGTCCTTTTCAGCTCCTCTGATGATCTCAGCTTCTCAGGACCTCAGGCATCACAGCAATTAAATCCAAAGGGTAATGAAGTCAGGGAGATGAACTAGTTTGCATGTCCACCATACAGAACTAAATTCAATGCTCAACCTGAGCTTCCTCACTGGACAGATGGTTTCTTGCTAAAGACAATCCACTTTTCCTAGCTCTTCACTCAGACAGTTAAGTCAAGCAGCCTAACTGCCATTAGTCACCAGAGTCACTCAGGAAAAAGCCACCTTCTCTTCCCACTACTCAGCTCTGGCTGCTACCTTACATTAAAATCCTAATTTCCTCATAATAACAGCCAGGAAGTATCTTAAGCCAAACTTGAAATCCAATCCTCCTGATTCCAAGCCTACCTCTTTATTCACTGAGCCACCTAGCTGCCCCTCCAGTTTTTCTGATTGTTTAGCTCTGACTTTGTGTGAAAAGTGTTTTATAGTTGTGATCATAGGTTTGTCTTGGCAGGTAAACTCTCAGATATTTTTTTATTTCTACAGTTATTTTAAATGAGATTTCTTTTTCTATCTCTTGCTATTGAACCTTATAGGCAATATAAAGAAATGTTGATGTATGTGAATTTACTTCATATCCTGCAACTTTGCTAAAATTGTCAATTGTTTCAATTAGTTTTTTGGTTTCTCTAGGATTCTCTAAGTGTATATCATGGACAAAGCATAATATGATCTTTTTTTAAACAAACATTATACCTTTGGCAAAACTGCTTTCTTGTGTTCCTCAGTCAGTGCACAGTGGGCTTTTGTCTGCTCTGCAGAGAAACTAGCTCATCATTTGAGCTGTTTGGGGACTGATCATTCCTTATTGCTTTTTCATCATTTGGGGAGTGTTAGACCTGAGCTCAAGGGCAATACCTTACCAGAGAAATAAACTTCTGCTATAATCTATCATTCCTATTTCCCCCTAAACAAACCCATCTTCTACAGCACTCTGGGTCAATTTTGTTCCAGTCTCTTCATTTCCTTTAGTATATTCTTGCTGTGAAGTTTGGCTTGATCCCTTCTCCTTCCTCTTCTGCTTGACCCACCAGAATCCAAATGCATATTGCCCCTAGCGTGTTCCTGTGTGATTACTCAAGGAATAGAAAAGAGGTGCTATAAACTGTATTGGAAGTGAAGTCAGAAAGACTGGGGTTCAAATTTGGCCTGAGACACTCAATAACTATGATTTGGGGCAAATCACTTAGCTTCTTTCTGCTTGTTTACTCATCTATAAAATAGAGATTATAATAGCACCTACCTCTTGTGTTTGGTGAAAGATTTAAATGATAAAATGCTAAATAAATGAGATTTGTTTTTACTATTATTATTTCCTTTTTATATTTTTCCAAGTGTGGTGTTAGAATGGAGATTTCAGTACAGAATATATACCCTTCTGTAAATCTGTAATTTTTTGCAAACATTGAGTGCTTGTTAAAGTTGTTTTGATCTTTAATAAGGGGAAAACATTTAAAGTTCTTTTATATATAATCATCACATGTAAAACTGTTGGGTACATAATTTCAATGAAGGAAAAAAAAATAAAACACTACCCAAGGAGTTGGGAAAACTGATTTCATTCTGGCTCAGCCACAAATTTACTTTTCACAATTAATTATTAATTAAATGATGATTTCTAAGTCTTCTAACATTCTTTGATTCCATAATGACTCCCTAGTCAGTTTGGTGCGGGGCTCTCACCTTTTGCCTTTCTTTTAAATGAAAAGAAGTCCTTATTCCACAGCACTCCCCATTGGGAACCAATCAACTCAGGCATTCTGTTCACACACTGAGCAAGTAGCCAAAATCTCTCTGTGTCTCTGTCTGTCTGTGTCTCTGTCTGTGTCTCTCTCCTGTCTCTTTGTCTCACTGTCTTCCTCCTTCCCTCTCTCTGTCTGGCTGTCTCTTTCTGTGCATTCCCTCCAAAAGGTTAGACAACTCACTTAGCTCTGAGTCTTAAACTTAGTACTTCGTTATCACTTCAAATCTTAGCCAAAGTCGCGGAGTGCTCAGATGCTTCAGTAGATACTTGCAGGAAAGAACGGTTGCAAGTGAATGAAACGAAAGTGAAAGTTTCGTATTTATAAGAAAGTAATTTTTTTTCCGGGGCTTTCCCACCCGGATCACATAATTTAAAAGCAGAGCTCTAACCAAAAGATTGTTGTTGATGGAAACTGCAAGGAGGAGCTGAGGTGACGCCTTTTTATTATTCTCTGTACTTAATCTTGTCTTCCATTCTCAACCTCTGTCTTGCTTGTTTCCTTTCGTCTTCTAGTTTAGTTATATCTTCTCTTGGCCCGTTATTTGTTTAATATTGGAACTTTCTACTTAGGTCATGGTTTGTTCTGTCATTTCCCTTTCCCTCCTCGCCACACGCACAAATGTTCTTCACTTCTACTTGGCTCTCTTCCTCTCACTCACGTGATGTTTTCCCCTCCCCTAGTTCCAGACTTTCTCAACCTTTGCTTTTCGCGCCTTGTTTGTCCCCGCCCCCATGTAATTGAGTCCTTTTCCCTCCAGTTTCTGCTATTACTTCTCTCCCTGGTTTGAGGGTCTATAGCTCTATCATTCACCACGATATTGCATTATCTACACCAGAAGTAAGAAATAGACTCGTCTCTTCTACTAGCAGCCTGACTCTGCAGAGATGCCCTCAAGGTAAGTGCATCTTTTTCCAATTTTGATACAGTCTCAAAGAAAGAGTGTTAGGAAGCTTCTCAAAGCTCTGAGATACAAAGAAAAGGGTTTGCCCCTGAAAGAGATTTCTGAGGTGAATCATATCCTCTAGAATTCACACAAATGTCACTCGATGTATTAGAATGTATATGATTTTGTTTATATTTGTTTGCCTTTGACTTTTCCCTATGGCTATTTCTCCTTCCTCTCTGAGTCTGAAATTGAAACTATTTGAACCTGTCCTCTCTCCTGGCATTATCAGTTTAGATTTTCCTATTTATCTTTGCAACTTTGCAATAATTATATAAATTGCTCTTTTGGTTCACCTTATTTCAGTCTACATCATTTTATACAAGTTTTCCCAGGTTTCTCAGAATCTCTCTCTTTTGTAATTTCAGAACAATGATATTCTATTATACACATATACAATAATTTGTTCAACCATTCTCCTCCAAATGGGCAGCCTCGTGGCTCTACTTCTCTTTAATATTTAATTGAGATTGCATTGAATAAGAAGATTAGTTGACATAGGATTATCGTTTTATTTTTATTGGCTCTGCCCTTTCATGAACAATTAATATTTCTCTAGTTATTTAAATCTGACTTTATCTGTGTACAAAGTGTTTTATAACTATGCTAATATAGTTTCTGGATTTGTTTTAGCAGTTATATTCCCAGGTATTTTATTCAATCTGTGATTATTTTAAATGGAGTATCTTGAACTCTTCTTGCAGGAGTGTGTTAGTAACATATAAAAATGCTAATGATATATGATATATGTAGGCTTATTTTATATCCTGCTACTTTGCTAAACTTATTGATAGTTACAACTAACTTTTTACTTGAATCTCTAGGATTTTCAATATATATCATCATGTTGTCTGCAAAGAGAGTTTTCTTACCTCTTTGATTATTCTGATTCCTTCAATTTTTTTCTTCTCTTACTTGCTATTGATAGCATTTCTAATACTATGTTTATTTATTTTTTAAACCTTTACTTTCCATCTTAGAATCAATACTATGTATTGGTTCCAAGATAGAAGAGAGGTAAGGGCTAGGCGATGAGGGTTAAGTGAGTTGCCCAGGGACATATAGCTAAATTATCTGAAGACAGATTTGAACCCAGGGCTTCCAGTCACTAGGACTGGCTGTCAATCCACTGAGCCACCCAATTGCCCCTAATACTATGTTGAATAATATTAATGATAATGAGCAATTTTGTTTCATTCTTGATCTTATTGAGAAGGCTTCTAGCTCCTTCCCATTATAAATAATACTAGTTTATGGTTTTAGTTAGATGCTTTGTATCATTTTAAGAAAAACTCATTTGTACCTATGTTTTCCAATTTTAATGAGACTGTGTTATATTTTGTCAAAGGCTTTTCTGCACTTTATTGATATATTTTTATTATTTTTGTTATTGATATAATCAATAATGTTGATGGTTTTCTTTACATTATACCATCCCTGTGTTCCTGGTATAAATCCTGTTTGGTCACAATTATAAGCTTTGTGACATATTATTGTAGTCTCCTATTGGCTCTACTTCTTTGCCACTACAAAAAGAGCTGTTATAAATATATTTGGACATATGGGACTTTTTTCTCGTTCTTTGACCTTTTAGGGGTGAAAGCCTAGTAAATATATTGCTAGGTCAAAGGGTATATATAATTCTATTACTTTTGTGGCCTAGTTCCAAATTGCCTTCCAGAATGATTTAACCAGTTCACTACTCCACCAACAAGTACACTCATTTTCCAGTTTTCTCAGCACCCTGTTCAACACTTACCATTCTTTTGGTCATCTTTGACAATGTAATGGCAACAGCTTTCCAGGATTTAATATCCTTTATCTATGCAATGACCAACCATGATTTCAGAGGACTAATAATGAAGAATGCAACCTAATTAATCACATTGAGATAATGGATTCAAGGTGCATAATGAGACATACAATTTTTTTTTGACATGGACAATGTAGGAGTTTGCTTTGTCTGACTATTCTTCTTGCTTGCTATAAGAGTTTTATTTTTCTCTTTTTTTTAATGGAGAGGGGTGTAAAAGAGTGAAAATAAATGCTTGTCAACTTAAAACTACAATAAACTCTTTAAAAAGAAGTTCCTCCCTGCCCCCTGCTCTACAACTTCCAAGTTCACATTTTAGAAAGGATTTCTTTCCATTATGTTAACGTGAAATACACAAATCTCCAGGTCAGAGAGCATATAATTTCACATTTTTGCTTCCTTCTCTATCAAGACTTTTCTTGAGATTGGGAGGATCTTTAACTTCCAGAGTGGATAGGATGCCTTAATTCTGCACCATTTCCTCCCAACATATTTCCACAAACCTACTTGCAAATTTTGTCACATCTAGGAAGAATGAAATCATGGGAAAGTAGAGGCTTTGGAGAGGCTGGCTTCAGAGATCCAATGGGGCCATAAAGAAATCTAAAGTGACTCAGAATTCACTAAGAAATATCTGATATCATTCTTTACTAGAAGATACTCTAAGAAGAAGCTGAGAGACTAGCCTATACTATGAGGTGGTTGAGAGCTGATAATCTCCAAGGGATATCCGTGGTCTTCTCATTTACAACCAAGAATCACCTACCTAGTAAAGCTGAGTATAATCCTTCAGGTGAAAAAATGAATATGGATGACTTTCAAATATGCCTGATGAAAAGACCAAAGCTGAACAGAAAACCTGATGTCCAAATATAAGACTCAAGAGAAGTGTAAAAAGATAAACAGGAAAGAGAAAATTTAAGGGATTCAGTAAGACTGAATTGTTTATTCCCTACAAGGGAAGATGATATTTGTAACTTCCATGATCTTTCTCACTATTAGGACAGTTAGATAGAGTACCTCTAGACACAGGGATTAGGAATAAACTGAATATCATGGGATGAGAGCTAAAAAAATTAAGGGATGAGAAAGAGGAATGCACTGGGAGAAAAGGAAAAGAGAGATAGAGGGAAGTAAATTATCTCACATGAGAAGGCACAGAAAAGGTAATACAATGGAGGGAGAGATGGTGGGATGGCAGACAGTTCTTGAAGTTTATTCTCACCAAAATTGTCTCAAAGAGGGAATAACATCCATATTCAGTTGGATGTAGAAATCTCTTATCCTATAAATGAAGTAGGAGGGGTAGGGAATAAGAGAAAGTGAGGATAAGTACTGACAGAAGGGAGGACAGATTTGGGGAAGCAGTGATCAGAAGCAAAAAATCTAGGACAGGGAAAGAGTGAAAGGAGAGAGAGAGGAAAGGATAGACAGGAGCGGGGGTAGACAAGATGGAGAGAAATGCACAGTAATGATAACTATAAATGTGAATGGGATGAACTCATCCATAAAATGGAAACAAATAAGAGAACAAATTAAAAAGAAGAATTCTACAATATGTTGTTTACAAGAAACACATTTGAAGGAGGGAGACACACAACATAAAGGTAAGGGGCTGGCACAGAATCTATTATGCTTTAACTGGAGTTAAAAAAAAAAAAAGAAAAGCAAGGACAGTGATCATGATCTCAGACAAAGCAAAAGTAAAAAGAGACCTAATTAAAAGAGATAAAGAAGGAAATTATATCATTGTAAAAGGTATTCTGGGCAATGAATAAGTATATGTGCACAAAAGATTATAACACCCAAATTCTTAAAGGAGTTGTCAAATTAGTTACCAGAGGAAATAAATAATAAAACTATACTAGTGGAGAACCTCAACTTTCCATCTAAGAACTAAACACCAAAAAAGAAACCATGAAAGAAGTTAAGGAGGTAATAGAATTTTAGAAGAGTGAGATAAGCTAGATCTCTGGAGAAAACTGAATTTTAATATAAAGGAATATACCTTTTCCCCAGAGATATATGTTACCTACTGTATTAAGGATGTTAATAAGGAGGATACTGTGGTAATATACTTTGCTAGATATCCAGAAAGTATTCACAGTTCCCTCCTTAGGGCTCAGTGCACAAACTGGTCTGGAGATCTTTCTTACAAAAACTCATAACTTTTATTTATGTATTTTAAAGGTTTAAAGATATATAAAAGGGTTCCTTAACACTAAAGAAACTAAATCGCTCAACCCAACCAAATTTCATCACAAAACAAAGTCTTCGAATCTCAGGATTCTCAGGACATGAGCTACATACGCTATGTCTCCTTAACTCTTACTAAGATCCTCAACTATCTATGCTAATCTAACTATAACCTTAATTATCTATTATTTAAAGTTATCTCCAGATTCAGAAATATAGTGAACAAAATGACTGAGTGTGACTCTAGAGGTTTCCCTCAAAGTTTAAGGCAAACACAATCTTCTGGTCTTTCTCCTTTCACACAACAGTTTTCACAGTAGCAGGTCTAACAAGTTCTTCCTCATTCTCTTAGTGATGAAAGGGAATCATGTATTAGTCATAAAAAGCTAACAACCAAAGGCAGAAAAGCAGAAATTTTAAATGTATATTCTTTTCATATCGTTATGCAATAAACATTGCATTCAATAAAAAACTGCAGAAAGATAAAAAGTTAATTGGAAACTAAATAATCTAATACCAAAGAATAAGTGAGTCAAAGAACAAATCATAGAAACCATCAATAAGTACATAAAGGGGAAGGGGGGCAGGCAAAGTCAAGATGATGGCTTAGGAAAAGCAAAAGCTGAAACCTCTCTGACTATCCTTCCATACCAATCTTTAAAATGCACTTCGAAAAAGACAGAAATCCAAATCCAACAAGACAGAGTCATGTGACTCTCCTGCTGAACACATCCTTCGAGTCTATTTCTATGGTATGAGGAAAAAACCAAGAATAAAACTGGGCTAGCCAAATCCTCCTCCCCCACCTACTGTGCAGAGACCTGCAATAGGATGCAAGCTAACTGTGGGATTCTGAGACAACGACTACAGCAACGATGGTGCACCTCAGCTCTACCATTCGAGATTCAGGGCTCTGATGGTGGCTGGCAGGGAGGAAATTGAGGGGGAAGGGGCATCTGGATGGGCATTCTTGACCTCTGTGGGGGCCGATGAAGAGTTGGCCTCAGGGCAGATTAGCTCAGTGAGTTACCTCAACCAGTCTAATCCAGTATACCAGTAGAGGAAGAGAAAACTAAAGATTCCCCCAGGGCAGAGCAGCTCAAACATCCAGGTCCACTAAACAAATAGAAGAGTGAGTTAGTCCACAGGGAGAGGAAAAAATAATAATGATGAGTAAACAACAGGAGAAAAAGAAGGAAATAACAATTGAAAGCTTATATGAAGATAAAGAACAAAGAACATAACCAATAGAGGATTACAAGATCCAAGGAAATTCAAGCAAAACCTCAAAAAGTCCAGGGAATTGGACTCAGGCTCTGGAAGAGCTCAGAAAATAATTCAAAAATCAAATAAGACAGGTTGAAGAAAAATGGGAAAAGGAAAACAATAGCTTAAAAAGCAAAATAGGTCATCTTGAAATAGAGGCACATGAATTAAAATAAGAAAACAGTGTCTTAAAAGCCAAAATTAACCAACTAGAAAACAAGACAAAAAAGTTAAAAGCTAGGGGCAGTTGGGTGGCACAGTGGTTTGAGAGCCAGGCATAGAGATGGGAGGTCCTAGATTCAAATCTGGCCTCAGACTTCTCAGCTGTGTGACCTATAAAAGGGAATTCTTGGTTCTCTTTGAGTTCACATTTGTGAAAAGGGAATCCTTTGTTCTCTTTGTCTAGTTAGAGTTAACACTTTGGTTGGCAATAACTTTGAATCAACAGAAACTTGAACTAGATGGGAGAAGTTTAAAAACCACTTAGTGAGTTCACACCTTACTTGATGCTAGGTGAAAAGAAGAGTTCACACACTCAGAAAGGTGTGAATCCAAAAGTGACAACTCAGACAGTTTGGAAACTGTGATTGGCCCCCATGAAAAGGGGCAAAGATAGGAAACCACCATAGAAGCAGGCAATCTGATGAAGGAGTCTGGTGAAGAAGGCTAGTAGAGAATGAACTCCAAGAAGGAGAGATTGAACTCCAAGAAGAGAATCACTCCAAGAAGGAAGTTGGCTTCAAGATGAAGGTAAGTTCAAAGAAGCAAGTACGCCTCAGGAGTCACCTTCAGCTCCAGTCATTGTCTAGGGTGAGTGCATAGCTGGTTTTCCCTTCCTGTCTTCTGGAGATAGTGTAATTCTGATTGAAGGTTAACAAGTCCTGGCTGAGCCAAGCACTAGAACAATATTTAGTTGGATAGGTTAATGTCTTTTCTATCCTTTCGTATTTCACTCTTTTCACCTCTTTTATAAATAAAAGATTTATAATTTTCCTATATTTAGCCAAACCATTAATTTTAACACTTACAGACCCTGGGAAAGTCACTTAACCCCCATTGCCTAGCCCTGACCACTCTTCTGCCTTGGAACCAATACACAATATTGATTATAAGACAGAAGGTAAGGGTTTTAAAAAAATGTTAAAGACCGAAAAGAATGACTTGAAAAGAAGAATGGAACAAAAGGAAAAGGAGGATCAAAAAGTCACAGAAGAAATTCAGTCTTTAAAAATTAGACTGGCAATTAGAAGCTAATGACTTCATGAGACATTGAGAAACAATAAAACCAAATCAAAAGAATGAAAAAAATAGAAGAAATTATGAAATACCTCACTAAAAAAAAAACAACTGACCTGCTTTGTTTTGTCTCTTGCTCATTTTTCTAGTTAGTTTTTTCCCCATTATCTTATCTATCTGTTGAGATTCTTCTCTGTTCCTAGAGTAAAGGGCTAAATGCATCAAGCCTGCAAATATACTTTTTTTTCATGCTTGGGGTAGCCTTGGTTGCCCTTGTTTCTGACAGTGTCTGTGGAGGAGGTGGCTTCGCTGGCTTATTCTGGGGAGGTTTACAACTATTTTGTCCAGCTATATTCAGTACCCTTTACTATAAGTTCTCCCATTGCTTCATGAGCAGAACTGGTCCCCATTCTGCTGCTTCTTTGCCCCTTCCAAGTGGCCTGGGATGGGCTCTGCTGCCACATAAAAGTGTGTATTATCCTTCAGTTCCCAGTCCCTTTCTCTGGTCCCCTTTTGCCTCAGGGTTCTGCTGCCATGTGGGAGTTTGTAGTTTCCATCAGTTCCCAGCTCCTCTCTCTGCTCCCTTGTAGCCTCAAGGCTCCACTGCCAGAGTTGGTGGATTCCCTGCCTTCACTGCCTTCTATACCTATGTAGAGTGCATGGGCTGGTTCCTTCCTATTATGCAGCTTCATTGCCCTCTGGTGAAGTTACAGCATGTTGGGCTGTTCCAAATTCTGCCAGTTCTCCCAGATGTCATCCTACCTCCTGGGCCACTCTCTTCTCCTACCTCAGTGAGATGAATTCCTCTAGCTTTCCTTTGTTTTGAGGTGTTTAGGATCAGGTGAGCAAAGTGTCCTTTATTCTACCATTTTAGCTCAAAGCTTTCAACTTCTGCCTTGGTACTCTTCCAGCTTATCATAGTAAATTTTTACAGTTCCAAATATATATGCAGAAATTGGTATTGCCTAGCTTAAATTCTTTTAAAATTTTTTTGTTTGACTCCTTTGGCAATCCGATGAAACCAATGGATTTTTTTCTCAGAATAATATTTTAAGTGCATAAAATAAAATACATAACATGAATAAGTTTCACTGAGACAGAGTTACCAAAATATTTTTTAAGTCTATGGACTCTAAGAATCCTTGGACCAGGTGTTAAATATGATATTAAAGTTTTTATATCAAGATGCCAATAAATCTTCTAACATATTCAGCTACATCTTTTATCTTGTTGGCTTTATAATTGATGGGCCTTGCCTTGAGGAGATCTTGGTGTGTTTGTAAGTATTACATTCCTCTGTTAGCTCAATGTGAGCCCAAATTTTAAAACTCAAAGCTTTCAGTCTGTCTTTTCTTCACATACATAAAATTTTTACCCTAATTGAGTTCAAATGACATTTTTACATCATTTGGAAAATATCCTATGAGGTAAAGGAGTTCTTTTATTATGTGTTTTTTTTCATTGGTGGAGCTATGTAAGGTAATGTTATCCATGTATATCAAATAATAAACATGATTTGTTAGAACTCATCTTTAACTTGGAAGTCACACTTAGTTCTATTGAAGAGAAACAAAAATGTATTTGAGGGCACACAAAACCATTAATTAAAAGGGATTTAAATTGTCTCACTGAAACATACCACATTTTTTATCAATTGTCCCTGATATAATTTTGGGGTGTCACTTTTTTTAATTAAAAAAATAGATTCCCACATAAACATCAAATGCTTTAGTGGTTTTACAGTTCTTGAGTACTTTGTATAGCTATAGCACATGAACAACAAACCATGACACCAAAGAAATCAAATAAAGAGGAAAAGAACTCCTAGGTACAAAAATATTTCTAACAGCTTGTTATGCAGCAGCAAAGAACTATGTAATGATTAAAAATGCAAGAAGCAGTAGTTCTGGGTGTTAAATTAATTTATTAATTGACCAGTCAAGACAATTTAGTTAGGTCAAATGATTCTCTTGGTAATCAAAGATCCTGAAGTCCCCTAGAGCAAGTCCATAAATAAAATTTTGGGATCTCATTATTCAGCCTCTCCCTTAGACTCTACTTGGTAAATAGCTAATTGGGAGATAGTCCTTCTAAACTTCCAGCGTGCCCCTATCCCCATAGGTGATGATGAGCAGCTAATGTATTTAGCAGGAAGATCTACATTATTTCTCTTATCTATTAATCAGGTTTAAGGGGGCATTCCATAGTGTTCTAAGAACAAAGAAAATATCTGCAAAATTCAACCAATCCAAAATCTAGTTATAGATTTTAAGTATATATAAAAAACTGAATATATATGTATATATATAATAAATCCTCTCAACTGGATACTAAAGAAGTATCCAGCAATTGATGAATGGCTAAGCAAATAGTAAATGAATGTAACTACAATATAACAGTTTAGATGAAGAACAACAGAACCACACCTATATAGCATTTAACAAAATTTTATTGCTGGTCACAAGGGAAAGAATGGATACCTCCAAACAGAGAACAGTCTTGGTGCACAGATCCATTAACTCTCAGTCAACGGAAGCACACAGTAGTATTCTGGATGTTGAACCCTGCAATACATACAATACAGTAAACATTAATTAACTGTCTACTATACTAAGGCACTGTGCTTAAGTAAGCCCTGGGAATACAAGAAAAAGAAAGATAGTACCTGCTATAAAGAAGCTAATAATCTAATGGGAGAAAACCACAGACAAAAGGAAGTTGAAAGTAAGGAGGTGGATGGTGGAGTCAAATCAAAAGAATGCAACCAGTAGCAAATGAATTCATTAACTTTCATACTCCCATTAGGCTAAAATTTTTTATCATTTTCCAAACTATCCAAAAACTATTTCATTGAACTAGAAAAAATATTAAAATTCATCTTGAAGAACAAAAGCCCAAAAAGTATTAAGGGAATTAAGTGGAAAAAATATGAAGGAAGATTTCTTAGCTGTACTAGATCTCAAACTATATTATAAAATAACAACCATCAAAACCATCTGGAATTGGCTAAGAAATAATAATAGTGGGCCAGAGGAATAAATTAGGCATTTAATATGCAATAGTAAATGGCCATAATAGCCTAGTGTTTGACAAAGCCAAAGATCCAATTTTCTGGAAGAAAAACTTTAACATTCAACAAAATTCAATTCAAATTTCAACAAAACTGCTTGGAAAAATAGGAAACACTGTTGCAGAATCTAGGCATAGACAAAAATTTCATACATAGTAAGGTAAAGTAAAAACATATATATTATTTTAATATGAAAGGGGATCCATCAACAAACTGCAGGAGAACAAAACACCTCAGACTTATAGATGAGTTAAGAACTTGTGACCAAAGAAGTCATAGAAAACATCATGAGATTCATGAGATGTAAAATAGAAAACTTTGACTATATTATATTTTTAAAGGTTTTGCACAAACAAAATCATTGCAAACGAGATTAGTAGGGAAATTTTCATAACATGTATCTCTGACAAAGGTCTCATTTCTCAAACATATAGAGAACTGAGTCAAATTTATGATAATACAAGTCATTCCCCAATTAATAAATGGTCAAAAGATATGAAGATATGAACAGGCAGTTCTCTGATAAAGAAATGCAGGTTATCTTTAGTCATAAGAAAAAATGCTCCAAATCACTATTGATTAGAGAAATGCAAATTTAAACAATTCTGAGCTACTACCTCTTACCTATCAGAGTGGCTGATGACTCCCCAAAAAGAAAATAATAAGTGCTAGAAGAGATCTGGGAAAATTGATACACTAATACACGTAAGTGGAACTGTGAACTTGTATAACCATCCCGCACAGCAATTTGAAACCATGTCCAAAGGGCCATCAACTGCATATCATTTGACTCAGCAATGCCACTACTAGTTCTGTATGAAAGATAGGAGGAAAAAACCTACTTGTACAAACATATTTATAGCAGATCTTGTTGTGGCAAAGAATTGGAAACTGAAGCTATGTCTATTAATTGGGAAATAGCAGTATAATGGAATAATGGGGGGAAAATCCTCAAAAAGACTTATATGAAGTGATGCAAAGTGAAGTGAGCAGAACCAGGAGAATGCTGTATGAAATAAGATCAATATAGTACAATAATCAACTGTGAATGACTTAACTATTATCAGCAATGAAAAAATCCAAGAAAACTCCAAAAAACTTGTGATGAAAAAAACTATCCATTGCCAAAAAAGAAAATGATGGAATCTAAATGCAGACTGAAGTATATCATTTTTCACTTTATTTTCTTCATGAATTTTTTCTTGTATAAGTGACATATATATATATATATATATTTGGAACATGATGATATTAGATAACCTGTATGATGTTACCTGCCATCTTATGGAAGGGGGAGGAAAAGGATGGAAGGAGAGAACATAGATCACAAAAATGTTAGGAATCGTTTATTAGAAAGTGTGTCTATATGTATTCTAGAAAAGGAAAATATATTTTTAAAATAAACAATTATAGAGAGTTTTAGACTAAGAACTAATATGGCATTAAAAAGAAGATAGATCCTTGGATGAAAATAATATAGTTGGACTAGTGAAATGTTGTATTTTCTAAATTATCTAATAAAGAGTAAGGAATGAGGGGCAAAGTGATAAAGAACTTAACTTACACTGTGCCAACCATAACTCTTCAAAATACAGAATAATTCGCTTCTCAGATTTATGGAGAAGGAAAGTATTTATGACCAAATAAGAGAATAAGAACATTATGGGAAATAAAATGAATAATTTTGATTATATTAAATTTAAAGGTTAATATAAAAACAAACCCAATGCAACCTAGAAGGAAAACAATAAACTGAGGGAAATTTTATAACATATTTCTCTGTTTAAGGTCTCATTTCTCAAGTACATGAAGATCTAAGTCAAATTTATAAGAATACAAGTCATTCCCAAACTGATAAATGATCAAATGATATGAATAGGCAGTTTCAGATGAAGAAATCAAAGTTATCAATAATCATATGAAAAAATGTTCTAAATCCCTCTTGATTAGAGAAATGCAAATTAAAACAACTCTGAGGTACCACCATATACCTATCATATTGGCAATATGACAATAAAGGGAAATAATAAATGTTGGAGGGAATGTGACAAAATTGAGATGCTAATACATTGTTGGTGGAGCTGTGAACTGATCCAAGCATTCTGGAAGACAATTTGGAATTATGCCCAAAGGGCTATAAAAGAATGCATTATCTTTGATCCAGTAATACTACTACTAAGTTTATATCCCAAAGAGATGAAAAAAATAAAATGGGAAAGGATCTATTTGTATAAAAATTTAGCTCCTCTTTTTGTGGTGGCAAAGAATTTGAAATTAAAGGGATGTTCCTCAGTTGGGGAGTGACTGAACAAATTGTGATATATTGATGTTGATGGAATACTATTGTGCCATAAGGAATAATGAACAGGGTGACTTCGGAAAGAGCTATATGAACTGATGCAGAGTTAAAAAAGCTGAACCAGAAAAAAATGTACACAGCAACAGCAATATTGTGGAGTGATCTACTGTGATAGACTTTGCTACTAACATTAATATAATGATTCAGGATAATTCTGAGGGACTTATGAAAAAGAAAGCTATCCACCTCCAGAGAGAGAATTCTTTGAGTAAGAATCCAGATGAAAGTATATGATTTATCACTTGTTTATGTGGATATATGTTTCGGGGGTTTGGTTTTATAAGATTATTTACTTGCAAAAATGAATAATATGGAAATGTGTTTTGTGTAATAATATACACAAATCCCAGATCGAATTGCTTGCCAGCTCCAAGAAGGAGGAGGGAGACAATTAGGATCATATAACTTCAGAAAACTTATTTGAAAATTTGCTATTAAAATAAAATGAAGTGCTTCCTTTCCGACCTGGTCCCCGAGCAGGATGGCTCCCACAAAGAAAGGTGGGGAGAAAAAGAAGGGACATTCTGCTATCAACAAGGTGGTGACCAGAGAATATACCATCAATATTCACAAGTGGATCCATGGAGTAGGCTTCAAAAAGCGAGTTCCCCGGGCTCTAAAGGAAATCTGCAAATTTGCCATGAAAGAAATGGGAACTCCAAAAAGAGAGGTTTACAACCGAGAATAATTTATCCTTCAAAACTGAGCATAATCCTGTATGGGGAAAAATTGACATTTGATACAGTAGAAGATTTTCAGGCATTCTTGATGGAAAGACCAGAACGAAGTTTGAAGTTTGGAAAAGAAACACATGAGTCCAGAGAAATCTAGAAAGAATCCTGGTATTGGGAACTGATGCTGAGTAAAATAAGCAGAATCAAGAAGATAAATAGATACAACAATAATGTAAAGAGAAACAATGCTGAAAATTATGAAAAAACTAGAGAACCATGTTTTGAGACAGAAGAGAGGGACTCAGGATGGATAAAGAGACCTATATTTTTTGATACATCCCACTACAAGCATTAATTTTTTTGTGTTACAATCCTCAACACTGTTTTGGAGTAGAAATGAGGTTCATGAGAGGGTCGGTTTAGCAATGACGATGTCTTAAAGGCCATTGCAATATAGTAAATTCACACAAGGGAAGAAAAGTTCAAATCACATGACAAATGTTTTGAAATAAAAGTATAGAATTCCATTTATTTATTTATTTGTTTGAGTTTTTCTTTTATTTTGAATATTTTCCCACAGTTACATATTTCATGTTCTTTCATTCTCTCCCCAAGCCCCCCAACCCCCTGTAGCCAACTCACAATTCCAGTGGGTTTAACATGTATCATTGATTATTAAGACCTAATTCCATTTCATTGATAGTTGGACTATAGTTATCATTTAGTGTCTACCTCCCCAATAATATCCCCATCAGCCCACGTGTTCAAGCAGTTGTTTTTCTTCTGTTTTTACTCCCACAGGTTTTCCTCTTAATGTTGCTAGTTTTCTTTCTCATAAGTCTCTCAGCCTTGCTCTTGATTCTTGCATTGCTGCTAGTAGAGAAGTCTTTTATGTTTGATTGTACCACAGTATATCACTCTCTGTGCACAATGTTTTCCTGGTTCTGCTCCTTTCACTCTGCATCAATTCCTGGAGGTCATTCCAGTTCATTATTCCTTTCAGCACAATAGTATTCCATCACAAACAGATACCACAATTGGTTCAGCCATTCCCCAATCAAAGGACATTCCCCCATTTTCCAATTTTTTGCTACCACAAAGAGCGAGGCTATAAATTTTTTTGTACAAGTGTTTTTCCTTATTATCTCTTTGGGGTATAAAGCAAGCAGTGCTATGGCTGGATCAAAAGGCGGATAGTCTTTTAAAGCCCTGTGAGCATAGTTCCAGATTGCCATACAGAATGGTTGGATCAATTCACCAGCAATGCATTAATGTCCCAATTTTGCCACATCCCTTCCAACATTCATTACTCTCCCCTGCTTTCATTTTAGCCAATCTGGTAGGTGTAAGGTGATACCTCAGAGTTGTTTTGATTCGCATTTCTCTAATTATTAGAGATTTGAAACACTTTCTCATGAGCTTATTGATAGTTTTGATCTCTTTATCTGAAAATTGCCTATTCATGTCTCTTGCCCATTTATTGATTGGGGAATGACTTGGTTTTTTTTCTACAATTGATTTATCTCCACATATATATATATATATATATATATAATCTCCTTATATCTCCTTATAAATTAGACCTTTGTCTGAGTTTTTTGTTATAAAGATTTTTTCCACAATCTGTTGCTTCCCTTCTAATTTTGGTAGCATTGGTTTTGTTTGTACAAAATCTTTTTACTTTAATATAATCAATATTATTTGTTTAATATTTTGTAATTTTTTTCTAACTCTTGTCTGGTTTTAAAACCTTTCCTTTCCCAGAGATCTGATGAGAATACTATTCTGTGTTCACCTAATTTACTTATAGTTTACTTCTTTATATTCAAGTCATTCACCCATTCTGAGTTTATCTTGGTATAGGGTGTGAAATGTTGGTCTAGATCCAATCTCTCCTATATTATTTTCCAATTTTCCCAGCAGTTTTTGGCAAATAGTGGGTTTTTATCCCAAAAGCTGTGTTCTTTGGGTTAATCATAGACTGTCTTGCTGAGGTTGCTCACCCCAAGTCTATTCCATTGATCCTCCCTTCTGTCTCTTAGCCAAGTACCCTATTGTTTTGATGACTACTGCTTTATAGTACAGTTGATGATCTGGTGCTGGTAGGCCACCTTCCTTCATATTTTTTTTCCATTATTTCCCTTGATATTCTTGGTCTTTTGTTCTTCCAAATAAACTTTGTTATAGTTTTTCTAATTCAGTAAAAATATTTTTTGTTAGTTTGATAGGTATAGCACTAAATAAGTAAATTAATTTGGGTAGGATGGTCATTTTTTATTATGTTACCTCATCCTACCCATGAGCACTCAATGTTTTTCCAATTGTTTAGATCTAGTTTTAATTGTGTGGAAAGGGTTTCATACTTGTGTTCATATAATTCCTGTGTTTGTCTTATCAGATGGATTCCTAAGTATTTTATATTGTCTAGGCTGATTTTAAATGGAATTTCTCTTTCTAACTCTTCCTGCTGTGATGTGTTAGAGAAATATATAGAAATGCTGATGATTTATATGCATTTATTTTGTATCCTGCAACTTTGCTGAAGTTGTTGATTATTTCCACTATCTTTTTAGTTGATTCTCTAGGATTTTTTAAGTAGACCATCATATCATCTGCAAAGAATGATAGCTTGGTCTCCTCACTGCCTATTTTAATACTTTCAATTTCTTTTTCTTCTCTAATTGCTACTGCTAGTGTTTCTAGTACAATGTTAAATAATAGAGGTGATAATGGTCATCCTTGTTTCACTCCTGATCTTATTGGGAATGCTTCTAATTTATCCCCATTGCAGATTATGTTTGTTGATGGTTTTAGATATATACCATTTATTATTTTTAGAAAAGACCCTTATAATCCTATCTTTTTTAGTGTTTTCAGTAGGAATGGTTGTATTTTGTCAAAGGCTTTTTCAGCATCTGTTGAGATGATCGTGTGATTTTTGTTGCTTTGCTTGTTGATATGGTCAATTATGTGGATGGTTTTCCTAATATTGAACCATCTTTGCATTCCTGTTCCTGCCTGATCATAATGAATAACCCTCATGAACACTTGCTGGAATCTTTTTGCTAGTATTCTGTTTAAGATTTTTGCATCTATGTTCCTTAAGGAGATTGGTCTGTAGTTTTCTTTCTCTGTTTTTGATCTACCTGGCTTTGGAATCAGTACCATATTTGTGTCATAAAAGGAGTTTGGTAGAACTCCTTTGATTATTATGTCAAATGATTTGTATAGTTGGGATTAGTTGTTCTTTGAAGATTTGATAGAATTCACTTGGGAATCCATCTGGTCCTGGGGATTTTTTCTTAGGGAGTTCTTTGATGGCTTGTTCAATTTCTTTTTCTGATATGGGATTATTTAAATATTCTATTTCTTCTACTGTTAATCTAGGCAATTTGTATCTCTGTAAATATTCATCCACATTGCCTAGATTGCTATATTTATTGCCATATAATTGGGCAACATGGTTTTTAATAATTGCCTTGATCTCCTCATCATTAGTGGTGAGGTCTCCCTTTTCATATTTGATACTGATAATTTGGTTTTCTTCTTTCCTTTTTTTAATTAGATTGACCAGTACTTTGTCAATTTTATTTGTTTTTTTCAAGGTACCAGCTTCTAGTCTTCTTTATTAATTCAATAGTTCTTTTACTTTCAATTTTATTAATTTCTCCTTTAATTTTTATGATCTCTAATTTTTTAACTGGAGATTTTTAAATTGCTCCCTTTCTAGTTTTTTGATTTGCATGCCTAGTTCATTGATTTTTGCTCTCCCTAATTTGTTAATATATGAACTCAAGAATATAAATTTCCCCCTGAGTACTGCTTTAGCTGCATCCCACAGATTTTGGTAGGATGTGTCAGCATTGTCATTCTCTTCATTGAAATTATTAATTGTTTCTATTATTTGTTCTTTTGTTAACTGATTTTGGAGAATCATATTATTTAATTTCCAATTAATTTTTTATTTGCCTGTCCATGTGCCCTTACTGATTGTTATTTTTTTTTTTGCAATACGATGTGAAAAGGTTACATTTATTATTTCTGATCTTTTACATTTGTTTGCAATGGTTCTATGCCCTATTACGTGGTCAATCTTTGTGAATGTACCATGTGCAGCTGAAAAGAAGGTGTATTCCTTTTTGTCCCTATTTATTTTCCTTCACATATCTATTAACTCTAATTTTTCTAGGATTTCATTCACTTCTCTTACCTTTTTCTTATTTTCTTGGTTTGATTTATTTAGATCTGATGGTGGGAGGTTCAAGTCTCCCACTAGAAGAGTTTTGCTGTCTATTTCCTCCTTGAGCTCTGCCAATTTCTCCTTTAGAAATTTGGATGCTAAAGCATTTGGTGGATACATGTTGAGTACTGTTATTTCCTCATTGTCTATACTGCCTTTTATCAGGATGTAGTTACCTTCCCTATATCTTTTAATCATATCTATTTTTACTTTTGCTTTGTCAGATATCATAATGACTACTCCTACATTCTTTTTCTCAGTTGAAGCCCAAAAGATTTCGCTCTAGCCTTTGACCTTAACTCTATGTATGTCCACCCTGCCTCATGTGTGTTTCTTGTAGACAACATATGGTAGGAGTTTGTTTTCTAATCCACTCTGCTATTAGTTTCTGTTTTATGGGTGAGTTTATCCCATTCACATTCAGAGTTATAATTATCAGCTTTGTGTTCCCCAACATCTTGATATCCTCTCCTAGTTCTTCCCCTTCTTCTTACTCTATTCCTTTTTAAACCAGTGGTTTGTTTTAAATCATCCCCTCCCTTATTTTAATTCCCTTTCCACCCCCTCTCTTTTTGTTCTCTTTTTATTTTTAAGGCCTAATGAATTCCCTCCCCTCTCTCATTCCCCCCCTTTTTTGAACTCCCCACCCCCTGTTCCCCTTGGTTTATCCCTTCTGTCTTTCTCCTTAGGATTAGATAGAATTCTATATCCCATTGGATATAGCTACTCTTCCCTTTCAGGATTAATTCCACTGAGAGTAAGGTTTAAGTATTATCTATTAATGCTCTCTTCCTCTCCTTCCTATAATTGTATTCATCCCCTCCCCTTCCCATGCCCTCTTTGTGTGGTATAGATTATCTTGTTTTTCTTATTCTTTCAAGTTTCTCTTGGTGCCATCACTATTCACCCCCATCTTTTTTCCCCATATCATCTTAGACCATTTAGTACTCCAACCTCTACCTAGGAATAATTTTTCTAATTACTATAATAGTCAATACTATTTTTTAAGTTACATATAACATTTCTCTATGTAGGAATACAAATAATTTGATCTTATTGAAGCCCTTGAAGAAGCAAAGTTACAAATAAGAGTTTTCTTTCTTTACCCTGTTTCTTATTTACCTTTTCATGTTTCTCTTGGTTTTTGTAGTTGGATATCAAACTTTCCATTTAATTCTGGTCTCTTCTTTACAAATATTTGTAAATCTTCTATCTTGTTGAATGCCCATACTTTCCCCTGGAAGTATATAGTCAGTTTTGTTGGGTAGGTGATCCTTGGTTGTAGAGCCAATTCTCTTGCCTTTCTGAATATCATATTCCAAGCCTTGTGATGTTTTAGTGTGGAGGCTACCAGGTGCTGTGTAATCCTGATTGGTGCTCCTTGATATCTGAATTGTCTCTTTCTGGCTTCTTGTAATATGTTTTCCTTATCTTGAAAACTCTTGAATTTGGCAATTATATTTCTGGGGGTTGACTTTTGAGGATTTAGTGTAGAGGGTGATCTATGAATCCTTTCAATGTCTATTTTGCCCTCTTGTTGAAGAACATCAGGCAGTTTTATTGGATAATTTCTTGTAGTATGGTGTCTGAATTTCTATTAATTTCTGATTTTTCAGGAAGACCAATGATTCTCAAGTTGACTCTTCTAGACCTTTTTTCTTGATCTGTCATCCTGTCATTGAGATATTTCACGTTTCCTTCTATTTTATCATTCTTTTGACTTTGCTTTATTAGTTCTTGCTGTCTTGTGAGATCATTGGCTTCTACTTGCTCATTCTGGTCTTTAGAGGCTGGTTTTCTATTATAATCTTTTGATTTTCCTTTTCTGTTTGGTCTATCCTGTTTTATAGTTGTTTAGTTGTGGTCTCCAATTTGCTTATCTATTCTTTTGATTTAGGGGCATTTTTCTCCAATTGGGAGTTGCTGGCTTTTAAATTCTTAATTTCCTCTAAGCTATTTCCCACTTTTCTTGCCAAATCTCTTCCATCTTTCTTATGATCTCAGATTTGAACTCTTCAGAAGCTTGTGACCAATTTTCATTTTGGGGGGAAGGTTTGGATATGCTTACTTTTTTGTCCTCTTCTGCTGTCTGCTCTGTTGTCTGGATATTTTCCGTATAAAAGTTATTGAATGTTAATGCTTTCTTCTTATTCTTTCTCTTGGGTAGTCTTGGACATTGCTTGCCATTATTATTATGCTGTTTTTCTTTCTCACTCAGAAGTGTGGGTGAGGCAGGCAGGCTCTCTGTCTATAGAGCTGTGGAGCAGTTTTTGCCTGAGTCACAGCACAGTGCTGCCCCTCTCAGCTTTATCCTAGAGCCCAAGGTCTGCTCTCTTTAGGGTCCTGGGATCTCATGTCCAGCTGTTCTCAGGGTCAAGCCTCCTGGTGGTCCCCTTGCTTGCTCCTTTGCCTGAGGCTCCTTTAAGAGTCTCAGTGCACTGCTTCCACAGTCCAACACCCTTCTGCCCTATGTCTGAGCTAAAGGTCCACATTCAAAGTCCACACTCTTTAGCCTCTTGGGGTATTAAGTCTTGCTACTCTCAGGAGCCAGCCCCTGGTAGTCCCTAGTAGCTGCCAAGAACTTACTGAATGCCCCAAGCTTGCTATAACTGTTGTGCGCTGGCTTTTGCGCTATAGGTGGTATTGGGGGAGTGTGGGGTAGTTGATCAGCTCATGTTTTAGTGAGAGCTATTTCACCCCCTTATAGCATGGAAATGCCCATATCCCACATACCTTCAATGCTGCATCCTATTGTGGGGTCCCTTCGTTCATCTGGATTTGGTTTTTGTGTATCACGTGTAGGTTGGTTACGAGAGATTAAGCATCCTGCTTCTACTCTGTAGCCGTCTTAACCTGGAAGTCTAGAATTTTATACTTAAAGCAAATGGTATGAAGCTAGCATTCATGGTTTCATATAAAGTCCAATTTTTGTTTGCATTTTTTTATGTTTAGGAATGCTATTTATGTTGTTTAATAGTAATAAAAAAATTTTAAAACCCCAAAATAAAATAAAGTGTGCTGGCTGAAAAAAAGGGTAATAGGATAACGTGGTAATGCCTGATCTTTGTCTTTATTATCTTATCTTACAAGTATTTTGTTGGGTTCACACTGTACCAGTTAAACCAGCTATTCATCAGTTCATGACAACTGAATGTACTGTGCAACATGAAATGACCAAAGGAAGATGGCAGAGTAGGGTATGAGGCTTTCTCATTGTCCTATTACTCCCCACAAACAACCAAAAATAACTACACAAAATTAGCGATAAAAAAGTGAAGCCGAATAGCTAAAGAGAAAAGTTTCCAACCACCCTAGGCCCTGGAAGCAAGAAAGCAGAGATGAATCAACAAGATAATCCCTGAGTGCAGGATTTGCAATCTCATCTAATTTGGTTTCATTCCTGAGGATACCAATGGAATCCTCTAGCTGAGGGTCCTGGGAATAGCTGTGCCTGCTGCAGCCTTTACTCCTGAGTCCTGCACTAACCCAAAGCTCAATATTAAAGGAGTAGACAAAACCTAGTCTGGGGGTTCTGGGCCCTAAGAGCAGGAGCCCTGGCTTTGCTGCTAGAAAACAAGGGACTTTGAAGGCCCAAATAATATGGACTGGACACCAACTCTGTCCTAGGCAGTGGTAATAGGAAAGGAGGATTGAGAAAGGAGTATGCACCAGTGAGTATGGTTACTGAGGGACTAGGGCCTCATCAACTATGGTCACTCCCAGGAGAGTAGAGTTTCTGGTTACTGCCATAGCAGAAAATAGACTGGCTTCTATCAACAGCAATGGCAGAAGAACACCTGAAGTATTCAAGGACTAGGACTTGAGTGGGGGGGAACAGTGATTACATCAGACACTGGACTATAAAAACTGGAAAAACTAAATAGGGCCCAGGTAAAAACAAATACAAAAAAAGTCCTGAAACCCAAGGTAATGTAATTTAGTACAATAGGAATTCTGAGAGTCCAGTAAAAAGCCAATAATTAAATATATTGACTTGGTTGCTAAAATCTTAAAAATAAATAATTAATTGAAGATGAGCAAGCAAAGGAGAAAGAACCTAATAATAATAGTTATTATGGAAGCAGAAGATCACAATTCAAATTCAGAGGACAATGAAATAAAAACACCTATTCCAAAAATAGCATATCATAAAGGGCTTTTAAAAAATTTAATTGGTTTAATGGGTATTTTTTTCAGTAAGAGGAAGGAAAAGGAATAAAGTTATAAGATTATTTTAATATTTTCACAATGTTAAACTAAAATGGACTTCTAAGTTACATGTGCAAAGTAAATCTAGAATACAAAAGAGTTAAATCAGAGTTTGTTTCCTTTTTATGTTATAAGAATTAAAAGCTCAAAAAGAACTTTTGGAAAAGCTTTAAAAAGACCTCAAAAAAGAAAGAGGTTGAGGAAAAACTAGGAAAAAATGAATAATGAAAGAAAATCAAGGATACTATGAAACAAAGATCACTCAAATGGCAAAAAAAGATCCAGAAACTCACACAAGAAAATAGTTAAGAACTAGAATTAAATAAGGGAAACCTAATGCTTTTCCAAGATAACAAGAAGTAATAACGCAAAATCAAAAGAATGAAATAATAGGAGAAAATATGAAATATTTCATCTCAAAAGAAACTGACCTGGAAGATAAGGTTTAAAAAAAAAAAGAAAGATGAGATCAGATATTGGGCCACCTGGGACACTATGGCTATCTGAATAGAATAGGAGTTTATAAAGACTTACCCCAGGAAAAAAAAGTTTCCACACAACAGAATAATGAATCAGTAATTCTGTAAGTTAACAAAAAATGCAGCAGAAAAACATAGAAAGAATAATTCCATTTAAAATTACTTCAGACAATTTAAAATACCTGCAAAGACAAATCCAGGAACCATATGAACACAATACAAAACAGAGCTAAACAACTGAACAAATATTAAGTTCATGGGTAAGCTGTAGAAAAAGTGGCTTTTTCTGGGTAAAAGTCAAAGATCATGATTGCTGCACCTACTTTCTTTGTAACAGCTGCATCATAGTATATTCTGCCGCAACCATTTATTTTTACTCTATATGTATCTTTCATTTTTAAGTATGTTTTTTTGTAAATGACATGTTGTCAGATTTGGGCTTTTGATTCATTCTGAAATCTGTTTTGTTTTATGGGTGAATTCATCCCATTTACATTCAATGACATTCAATGGCATGACTATTCTGTCATTCAATATAGTTAAGAGTATTTAGTCTTTCCTTGTTTATTCTAGCTTGCATTTTTCTTATTTTAGACTCCTTACAATCATATGGACATCCAAAAATTTTCTATATCATCCTTCTTTGAGGTTTTCGCTCTAGCTTTTTATTTTGTTCTTTGTTTTGCTTTGCATTCTCTAAATACTTTAACTCTTTGACTTGTGCACTTAATTAGTTTTTATTTAATTTATTTTTATTTTATTGATTAATTATGAAAAATTTTCCATGGTTACACAATTCATATTCTTTTCCTTTCATAGAAAAGGTCCACATTATAAAGAGTTTTAAATGCTAATATTTAATGCTGGGAAGCCACCAAAATTTATTGAGTAGGGAATAACATTGACAGACATCTGCTTAAATAAAATCATGTGGCAAGCAAGTGAAGGAAGAATTGAGGAGAAAACTGAGATATGGAGACAAATTAAAAGGCTACTATAGTGGATCAAGAGATAACTGATAGGACCCTGAACTAAGATGGTAACTGTTTAAGTGAGAAGAAGTGGTAATATTCTAGAAATGTTTTGAAGGTAGAAATAATGAGATTTGTCAACAGATTGGGTATGTGGGGTGAGAGGTAGGCCCTAAGGATAACTCTGAATTTGAGAACTTGGTTAATTAGGAAGATGACATGCTTTTGATGGCAATAAGGAAATTTAGATAAGGGAAAGATTTAGGGTAAAGATAAAGACTTCTGTGTTGGACATGTTAAGTCTGAAATTTCTAAGGGATATACAGTTCAAGGTCTCCAAAAGACAGCTAATGATGTGGGATTGAGGCTAAAGACAAATTTTGGGGTTGGATATCTATCTAGGAATTATCTTCATAGGGTTGATAATTGAACAAATGGAATCTGATGACATCACCAAATGAAATAATATAGAGTGAAAAGAGCAACGGTCACAAGCAAACCCTCAGAGCATTTCTAAGGGTACATGCAGTTCAAGATGACCAAAAGGCAGATGGTGATGAATCTGGGGAGAAAGACTGTGATTGGGTATCTACATCTAGAAATTATCTTCAAAGAGATGATAATTAAATTATGAGATCTGGTGAAATCAACAAGTAAAGGATATGGAGTGAAAAGAACAAAGGTCCCAAGAAGATCCTGAGAGAATATCATTACTGTGTGGGGCATGGATAAAAATTAAAGAGAAATTGGGAAGGAGCAATCAGGTAAATAGAAGGAAATCCAGGAAAGAGCAGTGTCATGAGAACGTAATGGAGAAGTCATCGATAGTGTTACATGCTTCAGAGAGATAAAAAATGACAACGACTGGGGAAAGTCCATTGGATTTATTTATTATCAGCATATTAGTAACTTTGAACAGAATATTTTCCATTGAAAGATGAAGTCAGTAATCATATTAAAAAGGGCTAATAAAAAAGATAGGAAATAGAGGCATCTTGTGTAGATATACTTCTCAAATTTTGTATAGAAAAGGGAGGAAAGATATTGAGGGAATCATATGATCAAGTGAGATTGTTTTTAAGGTTGGGGAAAAATGATTGTGTTTTTAAGCCCTGGAGGAATCTGTAGATGGGGGGATAGAGAAAGAGACTGAGAGACAGACAGAGAAACAAGGACAGAAGGAGGGAGGGAGAAGAGAAAAGGAGAGAAAGAAAGAAGGAGAGGAAATGGATAACAGAGGAACAATCTGCTGGAGAAAATAGGAAGGGATAGAACCAAGGGTTCATATAGAGGGATTGGTCTTGGCAAAGAGAGGGGCTATCTCATTTATCAGAGTCTCAAGGGAAGAAAATATTAGGGGGAACTGATGTGTGATTGGGAAGACGTGATAAGTGGTGTGAGATAAGGAAAGAAGGAGTACTCCATAAATGGTTTTTTCTTTTAATTTAATTAATTAACTAATTAATTAAACATTTTAGTTTTTTCTATTAATTATGAGATATCTTTTCAGCTGAAAGGGTTGAGAAGGAGGTCCTGTGGGAGGATTAAATAGAAAGGTTCAATGATAAGACCCTAAATGTTTTGTTTTCTCCTACAGACTAGAAACAACTGAAAAGATGAAGAGTGAATTTGGGGAAATTTTGCTAAAAGGATTAGATGAACTGGATGATGATGAATTTAAAAAATTTAAATTCTATCTAAGGAATGATGGTTTGATAAAGAGAGTTGAAAAACTTGATAGAACTGGCCTAGCTACATGTATGATAAAAGAGATTTCTTATCCCTCTTTTATTGAAACATTCATTAAAATATTAAATAAGATGAACCTTAAGGAGGCTGTTAACAACTGTCAAAAACAAAAAAAAGAAGGTAAGTAGTAGACCCCAGCTTCATTTTAGGTTATGCTTCTTTTCAAACTGAAAGGCAGTGGATTCAGTGAAAAGAAAATTGGACTAAAAGTCAAGAGACCTGCTTCTGAGTCCCATTTCTGCTATATGCTTAATTGTGCCCTTCGTTGAGTTATTACCGCACATCTATAAGATGTAAGGTTGATGCTTGATGATTCTTTAAAGTCTATTTTAGTTCCAGCATTCTATAATTCTCCTTTCTTGAAGTCTCAACAGCTGCCAAATTGTCACTGGGAAGGGTCAAGTTCTCACACACAGCCACAAGATGGCAGTAACTACACATAGCAGCCCAGGAGATGGAAGTATCTGGGGGTTTGGCACTCTCTTCCCAGAAGCCAGGAAAATCCAAATATTCCAGAGTGCTGGATCTGAATTGGATCTTAGAATGATTTAAGTCTTACCTCCTCATTTTTTTTCAGTTGAATAAACAGGGCTGTATGTAGGAAATGACTATCTTAAAGTCACACTGCAAGTAAGTAGTAGTGGAAGATTCAAAGCCAGGTCTTTTGACTCATTCCACCACACTGTGCTGGCAACGCAAAACTTGGCAAACTTAGGAAGGAGTCCCTTAGGAATGAAAGAAAAAGCTGATGCAGTTTTTACTTTGAATAAGACCATCCCATGGCTCTCCTTTCCTTGCTGTTCTCGAGTTCAAAAAAACCCCTCTAATAGCCTTGCACTGTATCAAATCCAGAAATAACCCACCTAGGACCCCTCTAATTCCAAGAGGAAATGATGATGATGATATTAGGATGTGTATGATATTTTAATAACATGTTATATTACATTATATATTTTATTATAGTATACAAATATATATATATCATGGCATATAATTTAGATGATGTATATTACATCATAAATAATGTAATCTAATATATGACTATGTAATATATATTATCAAAGCAAGTATTTACCTGGCACTTTAAAGTTGCAAAGTGCTTTACATATGTGATATTTCATCTGATCCTCACAACTCTGGGAAGTATTTTATAGATGAGGAAACTGAGGCTGAGAGAAGCTAAATGACTTCTACAGGATCAAATAGAAAGTATCAGAATCAAGATTTGAATCTATTTTTCTGACTTCAATTCTAACACACTGTGCCCTTTCTAGGGCTGTTATCTCTGGTCTATGAATTTAGGAAATTATCCAGATCAGAAACTAGTCCATGGATACAAATTCTTGGACAATAATAGAAGAGACTTTACATTTTAGATAGCAAAAGGATCTGAGGGGATAGACTTCAAGGGCCAATATTTTGATTGCATTTGATACATTATGTCAGTGAAAATGGGAATCAAGGTTATCCAAAGGATGGTTGGGTAGGAAAAAACGCTTCCACGTGAATTCCTTGACTCACTCATATTGTGATTGACAGTGAGGTTGTGCAATGGATAGAGGACCAGCCTTGGAATCCTAAAGACCTAAGTTCAAATGCAACTTCTCATACTTACCAGCTATGTGACCAAGGCAGTTGCTACTTTCCTATTCTGTTCACCAAGCCAAAAGCTAGAATGAATGTCTGTTGCAAAAACTCCATCAAACCAAATCCTGGGAATGGTGATTCATGGTTCCCTTTGTCTTGGTCTGAATCCCTTATTCTTCCCTGACATCACTAAACAGATAATATCTCTAAATAACCACAGTATGGTCATACTGTCACATTACTTTATATAACTCTGGTCACCAAATCTCAGGAAACATGGCAGGACTGGAAGTCACAAAGTCACCTTAAGAGGGGACTTTCAAGATTGAGTCAATTTTCCTCAGTTACTAGATGAAGAAATTGAAGCCCTGAGAGGTAAGGTGATTTGGCACAATTGATTACTAACTGATCTAGGACTAAAACCCAGGACTCCAAAGAGTATAATTTCCTTTGCACTTTGTCATTTTTCAATTGTTTTCATTCATATCTGATTCTTTGTAATCCCATTTGGGGTTTTCTGAGCAAATATGCAGACGTGGTGTGCCATTTCCTTTTCCAGCCGATTTTACAGATGAGGAAAGTAAGGCAAACAGGGCTAGGTGACTTGTGACATGGGCACTAAGCTAGTATCTAAGTTTGAATTGGAAACGAAGTCTTCCTGAGCAGGTCCAGCATTCTATTCACTACACCATCTTATCTTAGGTATAACAGAAATGATCAAGGGAGTCTTTGGCATGAAGATAGACTAAAAATAAATGAGGGTTTCTTAGTCTGGATTGAGAAAAACTGAGTAAGGTTATGGTCAAAGATTATGAAATAAGGAAAGATGTGGTATGGGTAAATAGACCTTTTCTCTAAATTTTAGTACTAGACTAGGCTGAGAGTAGAGGGCTAGTCCAAAAGAATTAATTTAAGAAGGAATCAAATGAATTTTCAGTTTTTATCACAAGTAATAAACTCATGAGACTCATCTGAATAGGTTTAAGTTAATTGATGGATGACAGATCTTTATTAAGTAAACATGGACTGTTTGTACCATGGGACTAAAACAGTCTTAGAAGTCATCTAGTTCATTCCTTTTATTTTATAGATGGAAACAATAAAGATTTTTTTTAAAAATGTGACTTTGCCCAAAGTTCTATTCATAATAAATAGCACAACCAACATAACAGCCCAGGCCTTCTGACTCTGAATTCAGTACTCTTTCATAAAATAATTGTAATATTTACATATTCTTTAGTAAGTTACTTTACATATACTGTCTCATTGATCCTAACAACAAACTTAAAAGATATGAGCTCTTATTCACACCATTTTACAGATTTTTTTTAAAAAGAGACTGAAAAGACTTTCCCAAGTAAAGACTTTCCTAAGTAAATATCTGAGGCAAGAATTGAACTCATCCTTCTGACTCTGCGTCCACTGCTCTTTCAACTGTACCATGGGAGAATACCGCTAATCTTATTAAAAAAAAAGGCATCCTGGAGGAGAAACCACAAAATGTCATTATTTGCATGGTCACAGACAAGCCCTACATTAATTCTACTTATATAGAATCCAAGGACTATTTTTCCTTTTTCCTCAAAACACGCAAAATAAAACAGCCCCTTGCAAGGTTGCAAATGGATCTGAGGGGAGAGATTTAGAGGGCCAAGAAGTGTATCTCCTTTTTTGAATGTATCTAATACAAGTTAATGAGAATGGGAATTAGATAATCCAAAAAGTGGTCGACTAGGCAAAGCCTTTCCCACATTATCTCTGCTACTGTGGTTGGCAGTGTGGTGGTGCAGTCGAGAAAACACTGGACTTGGAATCTGGAAAACTTAAATTTAAATCCAGCTTCTGCCATTTACTAACTGTGTAACCTTGGCCAAGTCATTTAATCCCCCCCACACTTGCCTCAGTTTTCTCCACTATAAAATGGGAGTAATAACTCCTAGGGTTGTTCTGAGGACCAAATGAGATATCTGCAAAGCATTTTGCACAATGCCTGGCACATAGCAAGTGGTAGTCAGAAAACATGGGCAGTAATTTCTGAAGTTCAGGCTACAAATCTATCACATCAATTGTATAATGACATGGCATGTTGTGTAGATGAGTCTATATTTGGAGGTCAGTGCCCATAGGATTGAGGTCAGAAAGACCTGAGTTCAAATCAAGATCCAATATTATTATTTATGACATTGATTAAGTTGTTCATCATCCCTCAGCCTGTTTCATTGTATGTAAAATGGGCGTAATGGCATCAATCTCAGGATTACTGTAAAGGATCAAATGAGATTACATATATAAAATGCTTGCAAATCTTAAAGCATCCTGTCAATGTTAGGTATTATATAAATATAAATATTATATATTATATATACACATATAGTTATGTAATATATGAAACAGAATAATATAATAAAAAGAATATTGAACAAGGACATCGGAACACCTGGGATGAGCCTTTGCTATTTACTATATGACCTTGGCAAGAAGTTATTTAGACTCTTTGAGCCCCACTTTCCTCCCTCCTTTGTAAAACGGAATAATATATTGTTTGCCTAACAGAGTTATCATGAAAATCAAATGAGATAGTACCTATAGAACACTATATAACTCTAAAGCACCAAACAAGAAAATTACTTGAGAAATGGATGTTGAAAATTCATCAATTATCCCAAAATGATTCCTTTTAGTTAACCTATCATTTTCTTTGTTCTTGAACCAGTTCTGGAGAAATGGAAAAAGAAAAATGAGAAGAAGCCAACAACAAGGAACAATCAGACCCAAAGGAGATCAGCTTCTAATGACAAAAACAGTGTTAATCCTAAACTGACCAAGAAAGATAATATGAAACTCACTGATGAGTCAAAGAAAAATTTTGGTGCAAAGGTACAATGTAGGATGTCAAGATCTTCAATCAATAGACAAAGCCATTGTCTCTGCTATGATTCTCCTCTGGCTGTGGCCACCTGGGGTCTTTTCTTCTTAGTTAAGCTCAATATACAAATGAAAGACAATTAGAGGATTGACGGAGAGGGATGCCAAATGTGGGGGAAGGAAGATGATGGGAAGAAAGATGATGGGGTGTTACAGGATTGACCAGTTCCATCACTCATCAATTCTGAAGGTCCTTCTCATCACTAATTCCTACACAATTTCTATATTGCAATCCCCTGAAGTCACAGAAGGACTAAATGAGCTCTTAAACTGACAGTATTTGAAAAATACTGGCACAGCAGAGACCTCCCTTTCCTGAGTTACTGTAGTCGGGCTCAATGACCTCTAAGGTCTCTTCCAAGTCTAAATCAGTGACCTTATGGTAATCACTCTCTAATCACAACAAACTTTTTTTTCCCCAGAAAAGAAAAGCAACAACTGAGGAGAATCCAGAAAGCAAAAAGAGGAAGCTATCGAAGGAAACCCACCAGGTATAATAAATGACTTTTCACTTAGTGAGAGAACATTTTAGAGCCTATTAGAACAGTTTACACAGATAGGGATTGCCTGACTCTCCAGTTCTCATCCTGTTCACCTCATCTCATCCTTAACCAAAGCTTGATCTTCCTACTTTTCCTTTGAATCTGCCTCTCTTTCATAACCTTCTGTTGAAACTCAAGAGATTATCTCATCCATTCCCTGGACAAAAGGTCTTTAAACAAACCAGACAAGTATTCCTACACATGTTTATGTTTTCAGAGACTTCTTCAATCCACCTAAAACAAAAATGAGCCAGCCCTTCCTTTCAACTTATTTATGAATATAATACAATTAGGACAACCCAAAAGATAGTATATAAAGCTCAAAGAGAGCTTAATAATTGCAGTGCAATTACACACACACACAAATGTCATCTGTAAATGTATATATATATATATATGTACTATATATATACATATATGTAGATACAAAATTTCCATGGATATCCATGTGTGCGTACACATATATACTTGTATGTGTGTAATATATGTATATTTGGAACAACTAGGAGTGCCCAGGATATTCAGGATGACCTGCATTCAAATCTAGCCTTGGGCACTCACTAGCTGGGCAGCCCTGTGCAAGTCACACCCCTCTTGGCCTCAATTTCTTCATCTGTAAAATGAGCTGGAAAAGGAAATGGCAAACCACTCCAGTATCTTTGCTAAGAAAATCTCAAATGAGGTCATGAAGAATCCCACAACTGAAATGACTGAATAGCAAAAATCTGCATGTCTCCAGATGAAATTCTGTCTGGTCAAGAAACGTTAGACCTCAGCAGCACAGATGCTGCTTTTGTAAATGGTGCCAAATAAAGATGTAGTTGGAAGAAATTTGATCATGGCACTCCTGATTAATTCCTCCCTATCCCAACTACAAGAGTAAGGGCTTCAGAAGACAAATGTAAATTTGGGAAGTGAACATCTGGTTAAAGTAATGCTATATTATAATAAATTTGGATTTCTGGATCAGGGCTTAAAATATAGCACAATGCTTTTACTCACGGTAGATACTTAAGAAGTAATCTGTTTAATTGAATTGAAGAGAAAAAGTGAAAATTTCTAGAGTACAATGTAAATGTACAAAAACTCACTAACCAATAGAGATTTTTTTAAAGAAATGTATAAATGGCAAAAGTAATAGAAGCAAGTAACAAAAGCATGACCTAATTCTATGAAACAGTTTCTGGAATGCTACTTAGAATAACCTAAGGTTTATGAAGAATCCTAAGGACAAGAAAAAAGGGTGACTTTTTTTTATATTTGTTGGGGAAAGGAGGAGGTTCATAAAAAGCACTTAAGGTAGGTAAGGTGATGATAATAGACAAAAAAGAGAAGACAGAACTGCGAGATTCTTACTTTGCCCTGTTTTCTTTGCCAAGGAAAATAATTACAGAACAACAAGATTTTAGAGTTGGAAAATACCATCCAACCCTAACCTGAAAAGCAGTCATTGCCACCCCACCTCAACATTCCTAATTATCCATGCAGCCTTTGCTTAAAGACTTCCATTGAGGAAAGGACCTGCTAAATTTATGGATTCAATCTTGGCACTTGGAAAGTCTAGAACTGAAATCACTAATAGGGAAATGAAAACTGAAATGAACCAGCAGATAGCTGCCACTGATGAGATCAAATTACTAGGCTCAGAACTATGTATCCACTGTTCTGAAAGCACTACTAGATGGGATTACTAAACTGTCAGTGATCCTTGAAAGATTTCAGAGAACTGGAAAAACACCAAAGTACATAAAGAGGCAAATGCCCCAAATGCTTTAGAAAATAATGGTATTAAAATGGTTAAGAAAATAATGGACTTGACTTTAATTGTGTTTTTTAAAATCATGGTCTTGTTAAAGAACTTCTATCATTTTTTTAATCATCACTCTCTTTTTACTGACAATCCCTTTCCTCCATCCTTTGAAAGAGGTCATTATAGATAAGCAAAACAAGTCAACACATTGGTCATATGTGTGTGTGTACAAGATGAGAAGTCTTGCTTCTTTTGTATCAACAGCGGTGGGAATGTTTTGGTGGGCATGATACACTGAGAGGTTAGTGATTTCCTAGGCCCTGAGACTTGTGGGTTCATAGACATCTCTGAGTCAAGGTTACATATTATTTTGGGTAGATTCTTTTCTATTTTGAGATATATTATCCTATTATATTATCCTTCATGTTGAACATGGAGCCAGAAAGACCCTAGTTGAAATCTAGCCTCAGATACTAACTGGTTATGTTAGCCTCAGTTTTGCCTTGCTTTCCTCAACAATAAAAATGGGTATAAAAATGGCATCTATCCCAGAGTTGTTATGAGCAATGAGTGAGATATCTGTAAAGTGTTTACTTACCACAGGGCCTAGTACATAGTAGACACTTAAATATTCATTCCCTCCCTGCCACACTGTGTCCTCCAGATTTATTTTAATTTCACAGAATCACAAAACGTTGGGAAAGATTTTTGAGGCCATCTAGCACAATCCACACTTTAAATCTTAGGAACTGGGTTCAAATTGTGCCCCCACCATCTGTTACTTGTTTGATCTTGGGCAAGTCGTGTAAATAAGCCTCCCGTTTAATCTTTGTAAACTGAGGGGATTGGTCTAAATAACCTAAATCTGTAATCCTATGAGTGGGGCCACACAAATTTTGCTTAAAGCTTCGAAATGAGAAGTAATTCACTAGGATAATGGGTTTCGCTTTGGGATAGCTTTTATTCTAAGGAAGTTTTTTTGCCTTAATCTCTCTCTTCTCCCTAAGAAGAGCAAAAGAGATTGTGTTCACTGGTTTGCTAAAAGTGCATTACCCTACTAGAAGAATGATAAACGGCTAATACCAAATTAGCAGAAATAAAACAGAGTATGAAGGATCAGCAACAATTTAATTCAATTCAATAGACATTTATTTAAAAACCTATTGTGCCTAATACTATACTAAGTACTGGTTAAATAAATAAGAAAAAGAAAGACAATTCCTGCCTTCAAGGAGCTTACAATATAATGAAGCAAGATACACAAAAGGAATGTAGAAGAGGGGTATTGGGGGAGTCTGCTTTTTTTTGGACCTTCATGTTCCTTGAAATTCAAAGGAAGCTAAAAATGCAGATGGAAAAATGGAGTTAGCTGGAGAGTCTAGGTCCAGCCTTCTAGAAAAGAAGGTTCTTGGAGTTTAGTGCTTCAGCCTCCAGCCCTCTACAAAGGACTTGATCTTATAAAATGACCAGTGGGTAAAGGAATTAGTTCAGCAAACCATCCAGAGGACAAGAAATCTATTTCAGGTTTAGGCCAAAACAGATCGTTAGTATTAGAAGAAAAGGCAGATTAGAGGCAAGGTTCAGAAGAGTCAGCTGGAACTATTCCTACCTCCCCATTCTATTTCATGGCCCACTTCTGGGGTGGGGTGGGAGTAAAGGGGAGGTACAGGTTTACCTCTATTCTTATGAAAGAGAAAAACTATCTTGGCCAGGGTTCAGACAGGTATGTGAAATAGTCATACCTCTGGGAGCCTGGGGCTTTTCTCAGCACAAGAGCATGGAGCTACTGTCATCCTTCTATCTAGCTGCTGCTTTGCTCAGATCTCTGAAGTCCTGTTATGGCAATGAGGATCTGACTCTAATCTTCTGGGACAAGGGCCTTGATGCACATGGTGTCCTAGGGATGGATCTGATTACAGAAATAATGGAAAAGGCAGATTTACATATATTGTATTTCCTACATAGATATTTCTTTGTCATTTTCTTGTAAGCTCTTTAAAGGCAGGTAGCTATTTCAGTTCTTGACTGGATCTTCACAGTAGGCAGGATAATCCTGTGCCTCTCTGGGTGTTCAATGATTAGCCATACAAAAGAAGTTGTTTTGTCCATGACACACATCACAAACATCCACTAATGTACCACCTGATGCCTCAAATGATATAATCAACATAATTCCCTTTACAAAACTTAAAGATCTGTATGAATAATGATGGACTTTTATATAGCAATTTAAAGTTCAAGTGAATTACTTACATTGTCCATTGGGGAAATTCTAAAGGTATTTTACCCCATTTTGTAGATAAGGAAACTGGGACTCAGAAAAGTCAAATTACTTATCCATGACCATTCAGGTAGGTATTGAAATATATATTGATCCAGTGACTCATTGTTCCCAGCTCTACTTGTCAGTCACTGTTAGGGGAGTCCCTTTTAATATAAGAAAGGCTGGGATTTGAATCCAGTTCTTTTTTTACAACAAATCTATTATTCTTTTCACCATGTTGTACTGCCTTTCACTATCACCTCAATATAGTGCAGAGTTTCTCACAGGCTATATCAGTAGAGACCACACTCTAGCAGATTCTTTTTAGTAGGAAAAGCTTTCTTTCTAGCAGGAAGAGTCCAGAAAAGGACTGCATGTCTATTATCCAAGGAACAGCCTATTCATCTCAGAAAGGTGCATTGCCAGGTGGTAACTATTTTTCTGCCAGAGCGTTTTTCCAAGACCGTCTATTGAAACACAAAAATTGTGGTTGTGTCAGTAAAGGGAATACTTACACAAAAGAAATCATGAATTCCGGCATCACAAACCCTTAAAATGTTGAATTAAATCTATCCTACTTAAAAGGGCATGTCATTTGTGATGGGATAGAATGGAGAAAAACAAGCAATCTCAGCCCCTCATGTCAATCCTGTCCCTGGCTGATGGCTTATCGCCATTTCTTTCAAGAGGCATACCTATTCATATAGGAGCAAGCCACATTGAAGGGAAGAATCTGGAAAGAGTGTGAGTGAAGGAAAATTTTTTTTTCTGTCCTTCATACTCATAAGAGGATGAAAGTTTGTATAAACTATGTACCATGTTCTGTCCACATTTTCAAGTGGTTATGGCATCTAGTTGCCAACGATGTTATCTCTATCACATGCTTAAAAAATACATATCTTATTGAATGTTCTATCAGTCTTGTCTTCTAATGGAAATAATTCTGGTCCCCTAATCAATTTCCCCTGCTTCACATTAACTCCATTCCAGTTATCTCATGCTGTATGGATGTTGGTTTCTTGGTATTTAACAGAGTGGCTAAGGTCCCTCCCTAGAGGAGCATGTTAGCTCATGTCTTTACTCTGATGTCTTTTATCCTGACCAGAAAACAGAACCTGAAACTGGAAGAGAAGATGGGCCCCAGACAACACCTATTGTCGTGAAGGTGCTCAAAGTGAACCAGATATTTGAGTATGAAACCAAAGAAGGAACAAAAAAGATGTTTCATGCTACTGTGGCAAATGAACATGAATTTATCCGAGTGAAGGTTCTCAACATCAATGTCAAGGAACACTTCAACAAAAATAATGTCATTGAGATATCAAAAGGTTTTTGGAACAGTAGTTTCCTAGAAGTCAACAGATACTCCATAGTGCTAGATGTGGGTGCTAACAGAGAGATCGAAGTCCCCCAAAACATCATCAGAAAAGCATTTCAGACCCCAAAGATCCAAAGCCTTTTAAAGCTTAAAGATAAAAAAGAGAGAATCTATGTGGACGGTGTCTACGAGATCAATAAGGTAAGCTCACACTGCTTTGTAAGAAGAGGAAAAAATATTCTAAAAATTTCAACTTAAATATATGACTTAACCAAGGCATTGCCATTAACTGAGTAAACTTTGAGTAAGGTCACTGTGCTCCCATAGAGTATAGATTGGGCATGCCAACAGATTTAGCTTCTCTTCTCTATACCTATGGCTCCAAGTGCCTAGAAACCTTGAAGAGACTAATAGTCGATTAAGATGATTTAGGGTCAGAGGTCTAAATTAATCAACTAATGAACCAATGAATATTTTTTGAATGCTTGCTATGAACCATATGCTATGCTAGGTATGGGAATAAAAATATAATAAATGAAACAGTGCCAGTTCACCAGGACCTTATGTTGAAGGAGACAACAAGTATATAGATATAGATATGTATATAGAGAGAATAAAGATGTAAGAAATTACAAAGTAGATAAAATACAAGGTAGTTTGTGAGGAGGCCATCAGTAATTAATGGAATCAGGAATGGCTTCATATAGAAGGTAATATTTGAGTTTCATCTTATAAGGCAGAAATGAGGAGAGAATTTGTTGTAGGCATGGGGAACAGGCAGTAGAAAGGCAGATAAATGAGAGATGAAGTTATATGTGAGGAACAGCAAGAAGGTCAGTTTGGATAAGTTGTAAAGTGGGACAAGCAGGATAAATGTTCAATATCTATTCCATCCCAAGGAATTTCTTGTACAAATTACTGCAAAAGAGATACAATGGAAAACCTCATCATTTTATGATCTAAGGAGAAGCATTCCTACCCACTGTGATCTAGCTTACAAATATAAATATGTTCCACTTTTATTCATTAAGCTCACACTTTTTTGATGATTTTTATATCTGTGTTCCCAGCCTCAATTATATTAAATGACTTTTTTATTTCATCTTGAATAGTGGTCTCCAAGGCAATATAACAGATGTAAAAACTAGGGCAGGAAACAGAAAAGAGATCCTTTCCCAGAATTCCCTAGACTAGATTCAACAGGTTAACTAGACAAGTCATCAGTGGTTCTAGAACTATTTAAGTCTCCTTAAACTTAGTAGAAGACACTTTTACTTGATTAGAAACCAGATAAATTTTAAGCTGAAATGGAAATTAGAAATTATCAAGTCTAAGGCTTACATCTTACAGACCATAGGTACAGAAATAGAAGCAAAGAAAAAAAAAAAAAGCATACATTTCCCAAATCACATGGGTAATTACTGGGTTGGTCTTCAGACTCAAGAGTTCGTCTCTCACACACTGCTACAATCTCCAACAACTTCTAATTGTCACAGAAACTTAAAGTTAGAAGAGACTTCAAAGGTTATCTAATCCACCTCTACCTAAAAAGAAATGCACTCTCAACAGCCTCTTTCTCAACTACCAGTTGTCTGCTTACAGACCTCCAGTAAGGTTAAATCCACTTCTCACAGGGACACCCATCCCACTTTTGAAGTAGTTAAATTTAAGGTTTTTCCTTAGAAACTAGTAAGCAATAAAGTGCTGCTTCCCAGCTATACTTACCCATATTCAATTGTGTTTTGCTTCTGTAATGTTCCTATAAACATACTAACTTTGTGTATAAATAACTGTTCACATAGTCTGTGTTAAGAACTGATGGTTAATGGGTTAAGCATACAATTGGAGTGATTTTATTGAAAAGTTCATGGCCGAGATAAGAGTTTAAAGAAACTAATATGGGAAGAGGAAGGAGGAGCAAAGAATTAGGGTTTGGAAAACAGCTAACCTAGAAGTATTTTGTATTTCCTTTCTGTACTTTTAATCTGTTTTGTATTATGGCTATCTCTGTATGTGTTGCTACCCCCTACTAGACTGTAAGCTCCTTCTGCTATTTAGCACAGTTAGCTATAATAACAAATGTATAATAGTGCCTTAAAGCTATTGTGTCAAACTCAAATAGAAACAGCGATCACAAAAACACACATAAGGATCCCTGTAGCCACATATTGACTTAGAAAACCAAATATTAACATTATCTATGTTCTATTGCACTTTTATTTAATTTGTTAAATATTCCCAATTACATTTAATCTAGTTCAGGTTGCACTGAGGGTTCTGCTTTAAAAGATTACCAAACACTTTTTAAAAACTCTTACCTTCCGTCTTAGAATCAATACTGTGTATTGGTTCTAAGGCAGAAGAGTGGTAAGGGCTAGGTAATGGGGATTAAGTGACTTGCCCAGGGTCACACAGCTAAGAAGTGTCTGAGGCCAAATTTGAACCCAGGGCCTCCCATCTCTGGGCCTGGCTCTCAATCCACTGAGCCGAGCTTCCCCTTCAAATTTTTTTTTAACCTGTCTTCCTTACTCCCAGTCTCATATCTCCAGCTGCCTACTGGACATCTCAAAGTAGATGCCCCATAGATATCTTAAAATTAACATGTCCAAAACTGAACTCATTATCTCCCCTCTTCTTAATTTTTCTATCACTTTTGAGGGCACCACCATCTTCACTCTCCATTTCCAATCTGCTGCCAAGTCCTGTCAATTCTACCTCTATTATGTTTCTAACATATACCTACTTGTCTTCTCTGCCACAGCTACTGGCCTGGTCCAGGCCCTCATCACTTCACACCTGGAGTATTAAAATAGCTTGCTAGGGGCAGCTGAGTGGCTCAATGAAATGAGAGCCAGGCCTAGAGATGGGAGGTCCTAGGTTCAAATCTGGCCTCAAACTAGCTGTGTGACCCTGGGCAAGTCACTTAATCCCCATTGCCTACCCCTTGCCATTGTTCTGCCTTGGAACCAATACATAATATCAATTCAAAGGTAGGAGGTAAAGGTTTTAAATTTTTTTTCTTTAAGAACATTTTTTTTTAAATAGCCTACTGGTTGGTCTCCCAGCTCAAGCCGCTCTGTAATCCAGCTCATCCCCTACTCAACTGTCAAACTGAGCTTCCTAAAGTCCAGACCATGTTATTCCTCTTCCCAACCATTTGATCAATCACAATAGCTTCCTGTCAACTTTGAGATAAAATATAAAATCCTCTATTTGGCATTCAAAGCCTTTATAACCTAGTACTCTCCTATCTCTTCGATCTTCTTCTACCCCACAACCCACCCTCACCAACATACTCTGGGATTCAGGAACATTGAATAATATTTCTTGAATGCAGCACTATGCTACATTTCCCTAATCTGGGTATTTTGGTTGACTATCCTCCAATGTCTGGAATTCTCTCCTTCTTCATCTTTCCCTTCTGGCTACCCTGGCTTCCTTCCAGGTCCAACTAAAATCCCCCCTTCTTCAAGAAGCCTTTCCTAATCCCCCTTAATACTAGTTCCTTCCCTTTGTTGATTATCTCTAATTTATGTTGTCTATACTTTGTTTCTAAATAAAGGTTTGCATGTTGTCTCCTTTATTAGACTCTGAACTCCTTTAGAGCAGTGACTGTCATTTGCCTTTTCATTTGATGATCATAAAAACCTTGTAAGGCAACTATAACTGGGACAGTTATTGTCATTTTACAAATGGGAAAACGAAAGCTCAGAATGGTTAAGTGACTTGTATGAGACATTAAATATTTGTAACTGAATAGAATAATATGAAGTGATTACTAAGTACTTGTTAGGAGACGAGACCAGCGTGGGTTGCCGAGTCAGAGATGTATCTGAACCAAACCTGGAAGGACATTCTGTCTGAGTCAGGGTAGGACCTGTATTGTTTACAATATCACATATTGGGGACCTGTTGCCTCAGTGACCAGAAGACTTGGGAAAATGTCAAAACTAGAAGAAATCCTGAGAAGGCTGGCTTCTTCAGTAGTCAGGCAAAAAACAACCTGGACATAGAAGAGGTGGGGTGGATTTGGCTAATTAAACAGAAGAATTTGGAATTGAGCATCTCTAAGATACATTTTAAGCTGGATAAAACTAAAATCTGTATCTACTTTCTGTGCCTAAAATTACCTTTCTGTAGTTCGTACCCTATCAAGTAAATAGGTATTCTACTTCAAGTTTCCCCTCCTACGACTACCCCGCCAGTGCCATGATCATATCACAAAGATGGGCATTATTAAGGAGGGAATGTTGATTTTATTTTGCAGAAAACCGAGACAGACAAATGTACATTATTTGAAGTGAAGGACGATACAGGAAAAATTAAAGTGGTGGCATTTGGCAAATGGGCCAAAATAAAGTGTGATGAAAGAGACAAGCTTCGACTCACCGGCTTTGAGCTGTCTGTTTGGAATGTGCAAGATGAAATACAGCTGAAATCTGTAACTCACAGTTATTTAAAGGTAGGAGTTATGAGTGAGATTATGTACTTTCCCACAGAGCAAGAAATGGATTTGCTTTGGGGGAAAAAAACACAAACAAACTGATGTTATTAGGTAAGTTATCCAGCAGGTGGTGTCCTGTTCCAAGCAATGCGTCACTACCAATAATAGGAATGTCCCACATCCTCCTGTAGTGAGGCATTTACTATTCATAAAATCCTGTCCAGGGGGTAGCTGGGTGGCTCAATGGAAAGAGAGCCAGGCCTAGAGATGGGAGGTCCTGGGTTCAAATCTAGCCAGACACTTCCTAGCTGGGTCATCCCTGGCAAGTTGCTTAATCCCCATTGCCTAGTTCTTAATGCTCTTTGGCCTTGAAACCAATACATAGTATTGATTCTAAGATGGAAGATAAGTGTTAGAAAAAAAAATCCTGTCCACATTTTCAAAAGTTTGTGGGCAGTAATGTCATCTTTATTACATATTCTCCTCTTCCCCTCCTCCTCCTCTTCCCCTTTCTCTCTCTCTCTCTCTCTCCTTGTCTGTCCTTCATAACTACACTTAGCAATGATACTTAGCTATAACCCAGAGGGACTAAATATGAAAGGGAAGCCAGAATGACTCCTCTTCCTGAGTTCAAATCTGACCTCAGACACTAGTTGTGACCCTGGGCAAGTCACTTGTTTGCCTCAAGTCCTCATCTATAAAATGAACTGGAGAAGGAAATGGTAAACTACTCCAGTAACTTTGCCAAGAAAATACCAAATGGGGTCATAATAAGTTGGACATGACTGAAGTGAGTGAATAAAAAACAAAACAAGACATCCATTAACTAACCATAACCATTCAGGGAAATAGCATAGGATTTGAGATAAGAAAATCTGCATTCAAATTCTATCTCTGCCACACTTGTGACTTTTGGGAAAGTCTCTGATTTCTCTAAGTTTTGGTTTCCTCATTTATAGAATGATAATTGGGAGGCATCATAATATGATGGAAAAACACTGACAGTATAGAAAACCTAGGTTCAAATCCTACCTCTGATATGACTTACATATAACCTTGAGATAATCACTCGGATGGGATTTTTATCAGGGAAATCTGCTTTAGCCCTTATCCATGTCATCTATTCTGGCCTCTTTGATCCAGAGACTTTCCAACAAGCCCTATATCAACCACCCACCTCCTGACTTCTGACTTCATTAATGCCAGCTCTTGACTCCTGACTAGATGCCCCAGGTTATACCTTCTTCTGCTCCTGCCTATTGTGAGATCACCCTCCTCAGTTCCTCACAGGACATGACATCATTACCTGCCACAAAATTGGGTCTCAGAGAAGGATATTAAATAAAATTATCACTTACCTCCCAATAGAACCCTCTCTAGCCCATGATATACTGACTGGACTTTTTCCTCACTGGTTAACATGCCCCCCACTTCCTCATATTCTCCCCCAATTCCAACATTTTTGACTCTCTTGACTGTTGTTGTGCAAACCACTTTCCCTGTTCCCAACTAGATGCCGGCTCCTTGACTCCCATATCTATCATCCTAGCCCTACTATGTCCCACTCCAGATTTATCTATTCCTTCTCTTATGTTCCCTGGAATATAGATTCCATAATTGACAAACTAGTTTTCATCTTAAACCTCTCTTTCTCCTCTCCTTGCTTCCCAAGCTACTTCCGGACTGTCTCCCTATCAGCATCACTTATTACTTGTGACTTTGGGGTGAGTCACTTGATTTCTCTGAGTCTTGGTTTCCTCATTTATAGAATGATTGTTGAGCTCTCTCTGTCTCTTCAATCCAATTTTATCATCAGATCATGATTCTAATAACTGTTATCTACCAAACCCCAGAATTTTTTCTTTCATTCCTCAATGAAAACTAGCTAGCTAGCTCATAGTTAATTCCTCTACCTCCAACTTCTGCCCCCATACTAAGGGTTAGAAAGATAGACAGACAGGTAGGTAGGTGAGTAAGGTCAATAAGATAGGTAGGCAGAGAAAGTGCTCAAGTACCCTAACTTCCCAATTCCTTAATGTACACAAATGTCCATGACTTCTCTCCACTTACCTCAGTTATACATCGAGTTGGCCATACTCTTGATCTAGCTATATTCTACTTCCATATTCATAAAGTATAAATTCCTTTGTCTGATCATAATCTTTTTCATTCCATCTTTCTCTCTGCCTTATAATTTTTAACCCTAATATTTAAAGTTTTATTGTGACCTCTAATCCCCTCCACTCCTCAGTACTTTTCCCAAGTCATCATCCTTGCATTTGGCTATGTACTTCCTCTTTCCCTATCTTGACCTCTTAGTGAATCAGTCCATCTCTCTAATATCCTCAACATATAAGTTAATTGTCCTTGTTTTATTATCAGTAATGCCTTGTCAAATCTAAACCTTGGATTATTCCCACCATCTGTCAACTTTGATGCTGTTCATGTGCTGCTGAAAATCATGAAACCATGTGACACTACAAATTTATTTTAGATAATCTCAAGTGGAACCTCACTACCAGTGAGGCAATTCTTTTTACGCCTCTCTAATCATTTCAGTATACTTCTCACCACATCAGCTAGGCTAAACTTTTTATTCTTTGTCAAATCTCCCATGTATTTTCCTTCCACCTCACTTTCTCAGTTGAAACCTTCATACTTCATCAAACAAATTGAGAACATTTTCTGAGAGTTCCCTCTTCCTCCCTTCTCATCTCACATCACTCAAACATCCCCCTACTATTTCCTCCTTCATCCCAGTGTCACATGAGATAGCTCTTCTTGCCAGACACTTCTTCTCCTGCAAGTGATCCCATTTCATCTCATCTTCTAGAGAAGATTAGCCCTCCATCTTTCCCACTCCATCCCTTATCTCAAATCTCTACCTGGGTAATTCCCTGTTACTTAGAAGCAATTTTTAAAAAACCTCACTTAATCCACTAGTTATTGTTCTATATCTACCTATATCTCTTCTCCCCTTCCTAGTTAAACTCTTTGAGGAAGCCATCCACATTCCCTGCCTCCATTTCCTTTCCTTCCTCAACTATAAACATTCTTCAATCTGGGTCCCTAATTTATACTTAAAATCATCCTAACACTCCCTATAATCCTAGTGTAGAAATCTCCAATATAATTTCCTTTTTAAAATTATGATGATATTCTGAACAGGAAAGATATATAAGCTTCATTCAACAAAAGTTATAATAGCTACAATTGAAATTGCTCTCTCCAGTTATCAATGATCTCTTGATAGTAAAATCTAATGATCTTTCCTCATTCTTCACTCTTTATGCAGCTAATTCCTGGAACTAGATATCTAGTCCTAGCCTCCCTCTTGAGCTCCAATTTTAACTTGCCAGTTTCCTCTGGTAACAAACCGGACATTCCTTAGACATCTCAAAATATATCCAGAATCATTTTATTTTCCCAAAAAGAAACCTTTTCCTTCTTCCCATATTCCCTATTACTATTTTTTAAAATCTTTACCTTCTGTCTTAGAAACAATGCTATGTGTTGGTTCTAAGGCAGAAGAGTGGTGAAGACTGGGAAATTAAGGTTAAATGACTTGGCCAGTGTCATACAGCTAAGAAATGTCTGAGGCTAGATTTGAACCCAGGACATTTTGTCACCAAGTGTAGACCTTCATCACCTTTCACCTGGACCATTTCAAAAGCCTCCTAATAATTTCAGTTGCCTTCCTACTTTAAGTTTCTCCTTGCTTTAACCATCTGCTCCACCCATGGCAAAGCAATTTTCCTGAAGTACAAGTTTGTCCATGTTGTCCCCCTTCCCAGTAAACTTTAGTGGCTCTATGGCCTCCAAGATCTAACTTAGAATTCTTTGTTTGGTTTTTAATTCCTTTATAAACTGAGTCCTTCCTATCTTTCTAGTCTTCTCACATTTTACTCATCTCCAATCCAGCAACATAGACATTCTCACTGTTTTTCACAACGGGGCATTCCATCTCTTGAGTCTGTTCCCTTACACTGGCTGTACTCCATGCCTGGAATACTGCCCCTCTTCACTTTGGTTTCTTGGCTTCCTTTAAGACTCATCTCAAATTTCATTTTCTCTAGGAACCTTTTCCCATTCTCCTCACCACTTCTCTTCCCTCATGCACATATATACACTGCTAAGGTGTATAAGCTCTAAGATTATCTTCCATTTCCACTGTGTATGCTAGATATACAAATTTTTTTGTACATTTTCTGCCCTTTTGAATTTTTTTTGTTTTTCTTCATTGGTACAAGTGCCTGGAATATAATAAGCACTAACTGGCTGAACTTCCTTGGGCCTCAATTTTCTCATCTCCTAAAATGAATCAGTCAAGATGACATCTAAACTTTCTTCTAGCTCTGTATCTTTGATCCCTAGAACATATAAAATCTTTCCCAGCTAAAGATCCATGAGACTAAGATGACCAGACCTACTGCAGTGCTTATAACAGGATGAGTTCCTCCCTATCTTTCTCCTACTTTAGTGCTTCAATTAAGAACTCTTCCCCAAAATCTCAGCATCAGGTGTACCAGCTCCTATTGTCCAGACAAGTCACTTTATCTCCTTTGAGAGCACCTCTCTCCGTGAGTACCAGTTCTAAATCCTAGAGTATATTATGCCAGGCTTCCAGCTAAGGATGAGTTGCAAAATGGAGAGCAAGATATTCAAGCAGACAAAGGAAAGAAAGAACAAAAAGGGAATGGAAGGCCTGTACTCAGGATGTAGGATCATGAACCTAGATTTGGAAGGGAACTTAGAAGTCAACTGGTCCAACTCCATCATTTTATTTTATATTTATTTATTTTTTTAAAACCCTTATCTTCCATCTTGGAGTCAATACTGTGTATTGGCTTCAAGGCATAAGAGTGGTAAAGGTAGGCAATGGGGGTCAAGTGACTTGCCCAAGGTCACACAGCTGGGAAGAGTCTGAGGCCAGATTTGAACCTAGGACCTCCCGTCTCTAGGACTAGCCCTCAATCCACTGAGTTACCCAGCTGGTCCCCCCAACTCCATCATTTTATAGATAAGGAAATGGAGACCCAGAGAGGTTAGGGGTCCTGCCCAAAGACTTTCAAATACACAGTAGCAGAGTCAGATTAGAAACACAATCCTCTGATTCTAAACCTGGCACTCTTTTGACACCTACCAGATCAATGCAGTTCTCTTTCTCCTTACAGGTCATCAAGACCAAGAAAAGACAGAACAAGTGAGATCAACTTGGCAATCCTAGTACTGACCTGTCCTGGTAACTCCTTTATGATGTTATCAGATGCAACTGCTGCAAACTAGAGAGTACATTTATTAATAACCGAAGTATGAAGCGTGGGGCAAGGCCCTGGGTTTAATCCTACATCCAACTACTTTATTAGTACATGACGTTGGGCAAATTATATTTGTCAGAGAATGTCACAGTTTTTTTTTTAATTTTTGTGTCAATAGACAAACATTATCTTCTCTCCCTCTCATCTCCCCCCCCCCACACCATTGAGAAGGAAAAGAAAAAGAAAAACAAAACCCTTGTCAAACATATGCATAGTCAAGCAAAATAAACTTGCCCTTTGGCCAAGTCCAAAAATGTACAACTCGTTCTGCATCTTAATTCCATCCCCTCTCCGTCAAAATGCGAGTAGCATCCTTCATCATGGCGTGGTTTGTCATTGCATTGATCAGAGTTCTTAAATCATTCAATGTTTTTCTTTTTGTATAGTTCTTTCTGCTTCATTCTGCATCAGTTCATAACAGTCTTCCCAGGTTTCTTGGACACTGTTTCTTTTGCCATTGATAATAGCACAAGCAATATAAGTTCCAAATAGATACGTGACTTAGATATAAAAAGTTACACCATAAATAAATTAACAGAACAAAAAAATTTACCTTTTAGATCTGCAGAGAAGGTATTTATAACCAAACTAGGGATGAAGAACATCACCAAAGACAAAATGGACAATTTTGATTGCAGAAATTTTTAGTTTTCAAATATCCTTTTTTCTTATTTGAAATGAGAAAGGGAAGAGCCTTCTACAGGCTAAACACCTTCAGTATCTTAAATCAATCCTCACACCGCATGATGTACAATCCTCTCATCGACATGGGCACCGTCTTCTCTAAGTTTAACAGTAATAATAACAACAATAATGATTGCAAAGCACTTTACAGACATTATCTCATTTGAACCTCACAACTACCCGGTGAGGGAGGTACTGTTACAGTATCGCTGTCCATAATTTATAGATGAGGAAACAGAAACACTTATCTCTAAGTTGTTGTGAGGAAACCACTTTGTACAGTTGCAAAGCTATAGGGAAATGTTACCTATAGTGGCGCTTATCTCAATCCCACCAGCTCCTCATCCTCTATCATCACACTCCAATCTTCATGCTCCAGATTCTGTACAAAGTCCTGGAGAGTGTCCTCAGGCAATCCCACTTGCTAGATGGCACAAGAAGAGCACAAATCCATTTGGGAAACCTGTACCTGGTAAAGAACTTAGGTTCATAGATTCAGCACTAAAAAGGACCTCAGAAGCCAGACAAGTCAGTGCCCCAAGTCATTGTATAGCAAAGTAGACATTTCAGCCTTAGACTAAATCAGTGAGGAATTGACTATTTATTAAGTGCCAGGCACTGTGCTAAGAGCTTTATAAATATTTGATTTGTTCTTCATAATAACCCTGAGAGATAAGTACTATTATTAGCCCCCATTAGAAAGTTAAGGAAACTGAGTCAGACAGAGGTAAAGTGACACATCCAGGGTCATACAGTGTTTGAAGATAGATTTGAATTCAGATCCACCTCATTGTCAGTAAGATCAGACAATGGCGAGATAAAGGAGTCAGGCTTCCTCTACTGACCTCACTTTGGAAGATTCTGATCCCTAGAGAGATCCTTCAGACCTCTGTGCTTTGTGCTTTGCATATGAGCCACTCCCGGTGATGCAGCAATGTCTTGAACCTTGATGAATAGAAACTAGAATGAATACAGGAGAGAGTTGGGAGTTAGGGACAGGTTTTCTGATGAAGCAAGGATTCTTACTTGAAGTGAAGAGATACTAAAGCAGTTTGGATTAGTGGACTATTTCTACAGTCTGAAAAATCTTCAAGGTGATTTAAAAACCATAAATTCTATGTATAGCACTTTAAGGCTTCAAGGGTACCTTCCTTATAACAATCCTATGAATTAAATGACTGACTCCATGGCCAGGACATTTTCCCCCTACAATTTCCCCCCAACCCCTCTCAGCCACCACTATTTTAAAAAGTAAAAATAAACCACCTAATATAATGGGAAAACTGGCACTGCTTTTGGTAGAATATTAATGAAGTGGCACCTGATTTTTATCAACTTTTGCAAGGAAATTAGTAACAGAAGCAAAAGCTGAACTACTAACATTGAGAGTATAATAAAAATTCAATTAGGAACATTTAATAGAGGTGTTTAGACCCCACTCTGAGATCCAATGATTATTGCTTTAAGCTCTATAGAGAGAATAGTCCTTTCACTTAGTCTAAACCTCTGTTCCACAGTATTTGGCCTGTATTCAATCTCTTTGGTCCTCATCTTCCGTAACTTGGCTCGTAGGACTTCCATCATCCCAGATTCATGAGCTCACAGAAACTCAGCTAAAAGGAAACATAGATATCAAATAACCCTATCAATACCTGAATGGAAATCTCCTCTGCAGCATCCCAGGCCAGTAAACCACAAACTTCCATTTGAAGAATTGAAGGGAGGAGTTGCTCACACTTTTGAATAGCTCTTTGAGGAAACTTTTCCATCCTTTTATCAAGCTGAAATTTGACTTTTGGAACTTCCCCCATTGCTCCTACTTCATCTGAAGTTATGCAGAATAAGTTGGATCCCTCCTTGCCAGTACATCTCTTCAGGTTCTTGAAGATAGCTGTCATGGCCCCCCTTTAAGTCTTAAACATCTTCAGTTTAATAAACCACCCTTCATATTGTGAGGTCGCTAATTTCCTCACTAACCAGATCACCCTCATCTTTAAGTTCTCTAGCTTATTGTTCCTCTGAAACTGTGCTGCCGAGAACTAAACACAAGATGAAATGTTTGGTCAGATCAGGTCAAAGTATGACAGGACTACCACCTTCCTTGTTCTGGGCACCGTGCCCCTCTTAATGCAGCCTAAAAGCACATTCAATTTTTGGCTGCCATTCTCCTTGCTCTGAGTTCCAAGGCCTCTTCCCATCTGTCCTGCCTACAATAAGTACAATATCTATATAAATAACTATAATAAATGCTATTGCATGAGAAATGCTTTAGAGAGGTACAAAATAAAGGGTCATACAAGGTCCAGAGTTGAGGGGAATGAGAAAGAGGGGAGGTAGAGACCATTACTGACCAGCGGGATCAGAGTAATGATATTTGAGTTTGGCTTTCTTCGGATAGATGGATGGTTAAGAATTCCATCCCCTTTCCCCTAGACTTCTTTGTCCATCCTTCCAAGACCTTCCTTACATACTCTTCATTCAGAAAGCCTTCAAAACTCAAACAAGGGAATAGGAGGAAGATGGATAGAATATAGCTTCTTATTACTGCAAATCACTGTTTGGCCATCATTTTTCCCTGGGACCTTAATAATATCCCATAGATAATACTTTAATATTTGCAAAGTGCTTTCCCCACAACCCACTGAGTCTGAAAATGCAGATATTATTTTTAGAGATAAGAAAACTGAGGGTTTGAGACTTTAAATGACTTACTCATAATTCACAATGTTACCTCATAAGCACATTAGAGATGTACTTGATTCAAATGAAATAACATTTGTAAAATGCTTAGCATAGTGCCTAGCACAGAGCAGGCATTGTATAAGTGATTATTCTCTTCACTCCTCTCCCCTTGATTTAGACAACACTAGTACATGTCGGTGTCAAAATTTGAACTCAAGTCTCATTCCAAGAGACTTTTTCTGCCATTCCATGCCATGGCACTCTTTCATGTGAGAAAATGAGAAAAAAAGCCGAAAAAAACCAAGAAGTAACAATGAAGCTTGAGATGTATGTGAGTCCAATGTGAGATATATGGGCTGCATTATTGTGTCAGCTAAATGAGGACAGAATCTACCCTGTATATATCTTTTTGTCTGTTGACGCTAGAATTTAAACAATAAATAGTTAAAATGACTCACTGAAAGTTAGTCAGATGTGGAGGCAGGGGACAGGATATGTGGAGGGAATTATAATGACAACCCACATTCTCAAAACACTTAAGAGTTTATAAAGCACCTTCTTTACAACAGCCCTTTAAATAAGATGGCATAAGTAGTGTTTCTATTTGACAGATTAGGAAACTGAGGTTAGTCAGCAGATCAATAATCTAAGGATACAAAATCAAAAAAGAAAAACAGTCCCTGCCTTCAAGGAGCTTATAATCTAATGAAAATGAATAGGTATGATGGAGAGGAAGGTCCCCAGCAACCAGTCATGATGGAGAAATCCAAAGGGGTGATGCCAGGGGGGAATGAAGAGATGGCTGGCCTGAGTGTTTTCCTTAAGTGGAGATGAAGGAAGAGGTCTCTGTTCTGGCCTCCAATCAGAGGGGTCCTAAAGTTGGAGGTCATTGATGAGGTAGAAGCAAAGTGACTTGCCTAAGATCATGGACAGTCAACACTAAAATGTGTTCTATTGGTTACTTGTCTTTTTTATTTCAACTAACTATCTCTCTAAACAAAATAACTTTTATGTAACATTTTTAGCTTTATAAAATACTTCCCTCACAATAATTTTATGACAAACATAAACATAATTATTTATAAATGAGAAAATTAAAGCTCAGAGAGTCTAAATGACTTGTCCATAGTCATATAGCTAGTAGTAGATATCAAAACCAGGATTCAAACCCAAGTCTCATGACTCCAAATTCAGCATTCTCATCACTATAGCACACTATGATAATAAGGATGATCATGAAACATGCAAAGGGGAAATGAAGTCCTATTAGAAGTAAAGTGTTGAGTCCTGAAGGAATGCAAAGAACCAGGACTGGAGATGAAATGGGGTATAGAGAAGCCTAAAAATGCCATTTTTATTGAAAATGGTCTAGGTTAGACTAAAAGTAGGAAGGAGAGAATGACTATGAATGAATGGAGATGGGGGATGAGATAAGGAAAGAAACATATGCCAAAAGAGAATTCAGTATGCCATGAGATGGACTAAAACAGAAATTCTTCATCTGGGTTCCATGAACTTGCTTTTTAAATTTTTATCTATATTTTGATAATGATAATTCAAAGTTTCCTTTGAAATTCTTTGCATTTCAGTTCATAAATTTAAAAACAGTATTCTGAGAAGTGGTCCATAGACTTCATCAAAATGTCAAGGCGATCCATCTCTTACACAAAACACACACACACACACACACACACACACACACACACACACACACAATTCCTGCACTAAAGTGAGAATAGTAGATCTGTTACTTTGGGCATGTTGCTTCATCTTATTGTATCTCAGTGTCCTTATCTCTAGAATGAGGATGTTGAACTCTTACTGATCTGGAAGATAAACTTCCTTTTGGCTCTGACATTCTATGAGGAGACCAAGCAAAAATGATATACAGAAATGGGGGAAGATGTTGCTGAATGACTGGCTGACTGTATATGGTAAAACATAATAGCTGGGGACATCAAGGAATACTGGTGGTTGTGGTAGGGACAGGTTTGAGATTAGGGTAGAGCTAAGAATGAATTTAGAAGCAGAACTATTTGATGGTAAATGTAGGGTAACAGCTTGGATATGGGCTAGATTATGATCTAGATTCCGTGAGATACATTCATTTGGCAATCTGGTAAAGCCTGTGTCACCCCCATTCTTAGGATAGTTTTTAAAAAAAAAACCTTACCCTCCATCTTAGAATCAGTGCTGTGTATTGATTCCAAGGCAGAAGAGAGGTAAGGGCCAGGCAGTGGGAGTTAATTGATTTGACCAGGGCGACACGGCTAGGAAGTATCTGAGGCCAGATTCGAACTCAAAGACTTCCCATCTCTAGGCCTCGCTCTCAATCCACTGAGTCACCCAGCTGCCCCACAGAATAGTGTTTTTAAATGCACAAAATAAAACGAATAGGATTACAATGGAAATCTATTAAAATATAGTTGTCGATATATGTTGAAATATAGTTATCAAAATACTTTTATATTAAGTTCATTGGGCCCAAATTAAGAAATTGAAGAGTATTTTTAAATGCACAAAATAAAAATACATGGTACAAAGGAAAGCTATTAAATATAGTTGTTGAAATATAGTTATCAGCATACTTTTTTAAAATCAAGTTCATCAATTCCCAAATCAAGAAATTCCTGAACTGGATTGTGAAGAAACAAAAGGCTATAAAACTGGCAGCAAGGTGCTATGATATGAGGGTGGAAGGGATAATCCCTGTTAAGGGACAAGATGAAGGCCGACTGAAAAGAGTATTGTGTATATATGAGTGTGTCTGTCGTTAGCTGTGTTTGTTGTAGGAAGATGAGTGAACTCTGAGCTGAGGAGGATGAGAGCACACTCATTGTCACTCAAGGGAACTCCATTTATTGTAGTCAGAAAAACAATGGAAACTATTGCCTTTTCTGCAGCCGAGTCTCCCTAGTCCATTCGGATTACCCACAGCAAATGTGTAATCCCAGGTTGGTTTGCACCCCCAGCTGCCAAGTATGTATCTAGGCCACCTCTCTGCACCATCCGTGGGTGTGTATTCAGGGAATGCAAACTCATCTCAATATTAGCCTAAGCAAAACATAATTAGGGAGAGAAATCTCCGAGGGGAGGGGAAGAAATCATACAACACATTCTCAAAACAAATATAACTGATTTGGGATTATCTGCTATTTATCTTATTCCTGACACTGTTCCCATCCATGGGCTGTAGATTGCCGGGGAAAAAAATCACCATAGGCTGGCTTAACTAAACTTTGAATCTCCCTCATCTCTTAACACAGTGCTCTGAACACTAAAGATACTTAATATTCTTTATGTATGTATGCATTAATTAGTTAATTAATGTTAGTGATTTCCCAGGGAGAATCCACCTTGGGCTGGAGGCAAGCTAGCCCTATAGCTGGGTCTACTTTCTGTAAGAGTCCTGGCCAAGAAAACTATAGCAACCAAGTCTTGGCCTCTTGCCTCCACTCAGCTCCCAAGGCTTTGGTCTTTTGTCTAATTCAGTCCTCTTGGGATTCCTATTTGCCTTCCCTAAACCAGAATGTCTCCTTGGTTAAGAGGCCTGCCATCTCTTTCTCTGTAGAGAGGTGGCTGCTCAGTGATCCTTGCCTCAAAGCCTGAGAAAACAACCTTGTTCACAGCTCTGAGCCAAAGGGAGCAGCAGAGTAGCCATCTGTCCTCATTCTTCATTTGCTATTCAGGGTTCTCATAATCACAAGCATAGTAAGGAAGACTGCTTGGTCATTACCACTCTAGGAGCTGTTTTAGACATTTGACTTGTCTCTCAGAAGTCCACTGTCCTTCGGGCACTTTCTAAGCACATTCACAAGGGCTTGTAGCTACTCTCCTCATGTCTCCAGGTGATTGCATCTTAACTCTTAAATAAGTCCCACAGAAGCTATCCAGTCCTTGGGGGGGGGGGGGAGAATCTGTGACCTCAGCAAACCCTCTGCTTTCTGTAGCCCAGACTAGAGTGGAACAAATGAACTCTCAACTCTTTTTGGTGGTTGGCTCTCTAAGGAAGAGGGTATGAAATGATGGGTACCCTCACTGTTGTAGGGAGACAATAATTCTAGTAAGCCCTGTGTGGTTCGAGATCAAGGGGTCAAGGTTGGCATGCCACCTCCTCTACTTCTTGAATGTTTCCAAAGTTGGGGGGGGGGTTCAGGATATTAGGCTTAGAAATCTGGGTTTGGGGAAGTGGATCTGGGCAGACACATGGTATCTTCCTTGATTCCATTCTTCATGAGCCCTTAGGCAGGGATAGGATTGGAGGGAGCCAAGAAAAGCAGCTGCTTAGGGCATACAACATGCCAGTATCCGAGGGACCCTTTTAAATAATATTTTTATTTATAAAGGTACATTCTTTTTAATTCAGCAACCATTGATTAGGGGCCTATAGTGTGTAAAGCTCTGTGCTAACGGTTAGGGATACAAAAACAAAAAATGAGATAATGCCTGCTTTTAAGGAACTTACATACTACTGAGGTGGGGGTAAGCAGGGAGGAGGAATGGAGTCAGCATGGACATATCTAAGTGCAAAGTATATACTGAGTAATGCAAAGTAATTTCAAGAAGCAGAGAACAGTAGAAACTGAAATTATAAGGACAGATCGCATGGAACTAAGCTATGTTTTGAAGGAAAGTAAGAATTCCAAGAAGTAAAGATGAAAGGGAGATGCATTTCCCAAGTGCAAAGATTTAAAATACAGTCTTTTGAATATGAAGAAAGGGGTTAAGGGAAAGTTTAAAAGAGGAACTGGGATACTATTTTTAAGTCAGAAATTTCTACTCTTAATGGTCCCCAGAAATTTATTTTGTTTTAAATATTGAGCAAGTGATTTTCCCACTTTGAACCTCTCTCTTCCTAAGGAAGGGATGAAAGGGACGCAGGAAGGAAGGAAAGAAGGAAGGAAGGAAAGAAGGAAGGAAGGAAGGAAGGAAGGAAGGAAGGAAGGAAGGAAGGAAGGAAGGAAGGAAGGAAGGAAGGAAGGAAGGAAGC